>NW_025781753.1:0-31024 GCF_021130785.1 Homalodisca vitripennis | reverse complement strand
AAACCAGTGGTCGGAGTGGTCGAAATAAGGACTAACTGTTTTTTAATTTAGGAAAATAAGATGACCTACAAAAAAAGGTCCAGTGACTTTTTACTATATTTTTTCCCTTAGTTATGACCGCCAAAACGCGATTAAGTGAAAATATTGGACATTTTTCGCCTAAAAATTTACATTCCGGGCTTGATAGCGGCCCCTAAAACGGTTGGTCGTAAACTCAAAACAAATTTTAAACGGGATTTAGGAGAATTCACGTACGTGGATCTACTAGGAAAAAGGTTTCCAGTGACTTCGGGAGATTGGACTGTAGCGGTTAGCTAAGCGTCAATAAGTAGATAGGGACAGAGGAAATATTTTTTATGTTTCACCAGACACAAATACCCTCTAAAAAAGGCCCAATGTGTGTACATTAACCCCCGGTAATTTATTAACACACCCCCCCGGGGATTTTCCTTGGTATGGAACCTGAATATACCTCCTGTACATTTCAACCCCCCAAGTGATGTGTTTAACCCCACATGGTAACATTAAAAACCCCCCCAGCGGGGGGGGAATTTTCCCTGCCCATGACCTCATGTCCGAATTTTACCAGTCACCAAATCTCTTATACCCCCCCTCCCCTGGGAAGATCCTGGTATGACCAGATAACCCCCTTGGAGACTTATCCCCCCGGTAACGATTAAACCCCCCCCCCTGGGCAAGTTGTTCATAATGACCAGACAATATCCCTGACGAAAATTTTAAACCCTTAAACCCCCTCTTGTCTTAACCTCCTTAACATTAAACACCCACCCCAGGAGAATTTCTCGCACTTGACTAGATAGTCCTCCTTCGGTTGATATTAAACCCCCTGTTCGACTTAAAATTACTGGCCTCATTGAGTGTCGGTTTTTATATTATGTTTATACTCAAACAAATTCATAGATTAGCTGACCCGTGCAGATCTTTTCTCCCCGAGCTCATTTTCTGGCTAAAACGCATAGGGTCGTAGGATCAGAATTCTGATGGGCACAAATCGGGAAAGACAAAAAAATTTAAAAAAAAAAAATTTTTCCGAACAAGAAAGGTCCCAGTCACTTATATTGTCGTATCTCTAACGAGTTATCTATCTAAATATATATGACAAACCGCATGTGTATACTGGACTGGGGGGACTGACTGGACTCATCACTCACTCACCTCACGTATTACTAAATTCTAAACCTTACTTCCAGATGAGTTAGAGACTTTGAAATTTGGTACACAGATAGCTTTCCACGTGTAACCACCAGGAAAATCCCGAAAAGTGAGAATTTTTCATTTTCAACCCTCAAAAAAATTCCCAAAAAATCGCGCATTCTTCACCCCTGCAGGCATTTTTTGTAAGCCCGATAGCGGGCGAACCGTTGGAGCTAGCTCGGATCTGACGGAAAATTCATGGGCAGGAATGAAGTGAACTACAAAAAAGGTCTAATGACTTTTTGCTCTATCTTCCATGGTTAAGCGACAAAACGCTCGAACATTTGAAATTCCAGAGATTTTTTCGAATAAAAATAATGTTTCAAGCCGATAGCGGCCGAACCGTTGGTCGTAGCTCAAATCTGATTGACCCATCAAATTAGCAAATTGCGCGATCTACAGAAAAGGTCCAGTAATCTTTTGCCCTATCTCGATTGGATTGGCCGAAAAAAACGTGATTATGTACAATTTTGTTGTAACTTTTACGCGAAACTTTTGTTTTTGGGGTCGATAGCGGCGAAACCAGTGGTCGGAGGTCGAAATAAGACTAAACGTTTTATTTAGGAAATAAGATGACCTACAAAAAAGGTCCAGTGACTTTTTACTATATTTCCCTTTAGTTTGACCGCAAAAAACGCGATTAAGTTGAAAATATTGGACATTTTCGCCTAAAAAATTTACATTCCGGGCTTGATAGCGGCTAAACGGTTGGTCGTAACTCAAAACAAATTTTAAACGGGATTTAGGAAATCACGTGATCTACAGAAAAGGTTCAGTGACTTCGGGAGTTGGCTGAGCGTTAGCTAAGCGCGTCAATAGTAGATAGGGACAGAGGGAATATTTTTTATGTTCACAGACACAATACCCTCTAAAAAAGGCCCAAGTGTGTCATTAACCCCCGGTAATATTAACCCCCCCCGGGGATTTCTGGTATGACCTGATAACCTCCTGTACATTCAACCCCCTGATGTGTTTAACCCCCCTGGAGGTAAACATTAACCCCCCCCGACCAGGGAATTTCCTGCCATGTACCTCTCATGTCCGAATTTTACCAGTCACCAAATCTCTTAACCCCCCCCCCCCCCTAGTGGAAGATCCTGGTATGACCAGATAAACCCCGCCTGGAGACTTATCCCCCCGGTAACGTTAACCCCTCCCTGGAGAAAGTTGGCTTCATATGACCAGACAATATACCTGACGGACAATTTAAAACTCCCCTTCTTCGTCTTAAACCTCCTTAACATTAATCACCCACCCAGGGAATTTCTCGCCTTGACTAGATAGTCCTCCTGGTGATTATTAAAACCCCGCTGTATCCGACTTAAATACTGCCTTGAGGTCGGCTTTTTTATTATGTTTATACTAAACAATTTCTAAGATAGCTGACCCCGTGCAGACTTTTCTCCCGAACCGGCTCATTTCTGGCTAAACTCAATAGGTCGTAGATCAGATCTGAGGGCACAATCGAAAGACACAAAAATTATAAATTTCCAACAAGAAACGGTCCAGGTCCCACTATTTTTTGTCGTATCTCTAACGGTTATCTAATATTATATACAACCGCCCATGTGTATAACTGAACCTGACTGACTGACTCACTTCACTTCACTCACGTATACCTAATTCTAACCTACTTCCAGATGAGTTAGAGACTTGAAATTTGGTACACAGATAGCTTTCCACTTTCACGTGTAACCACACAGGAAATCCCGGAAAAGTGAGAATTTTTCATTTTCAAAACCCCTCAAAAAAAAATTTTTCCCAAAAAAATCGCGCATTCTTCACCCCTGCAAGGGCATTTTTTTGTAAGTCCCGATAGCGGGCGAACCGTTGGAGCTAGCTCGGATCTGACGGAAAAATTCATGGGCAGGAATTGAAGTGAAACTACAAAAAAGGTCTAATGACTTTTTGCTCTCTATCTTCCATGGTTTAAGCGACAAAACGCTCGAACATTTGAAATTCCAGAGATTTTTTTCGATAAAAATAATGTTTCAAGCCCGAATAGCGGGCCGAACCGTTGGTCGTAGGCTCAAATCTGATCTGACCCATCAAATTAGCAAAATTGCGCGATCTACATGAAAAAGGGTCCAGTAATCTTTTTGCTCCTATCTCGATTGGATTGGGCCCGAACTGGAAAAAACGTGATTTATGTATAACAATTTTGTTGTAACTTTTAGCGCGAAAACCTTTTGTTATTTTTTGGGGTCGATAAGCGGCGATAGTAACCCAGTGGTCGGAGGTCCGAAATAAGACTAACGTTTTTTATTTAGGAAATAAGATGACCTACAAAAAAGGTCCAGTGACTTTTTACAATATTTCCCTTAGTTTAGGACCGCCAAAAACGTCGATTAAGTGGAAAATATTGGACATTTTTCGCCTAAAAATTTACATTCCGGGCTTTGACTAGCGGCTCCTAATACGGTTTTGGTCGTAACTCAAAACAAATTTTAAACGGGATTTTAGGAAATCACGTGATCTACAGAAAAAGGTTCAGTGACTTCGGGAGTTGGACTGTGGAGCGTTAGCTAAGCGTCAATAGTAGATAGGGACAGAGGGGAAATATTTTATTATGTTCCACAGACACAGAATACCCTCTAAAAAAAAGGCCCAAGTGTGTCATTAACCCCCGCGGGTAATATTAAACCCCCCCCCGGGGATTTTCCTGGTATGACCTGATAACACTCCTGTACATTCAAACCCCCTGAAAATGGTGTTTAACCCCCCCTGGTAAACATTAAACCCCCCCAGGGAATTTATCCTGCCATTGACCTCATGTACCGCAAATTTTTACCAGTCACCAAAATCTCTTAACCCCCAACCCGCCCCCCCCCCTGGGAAAGATCCTGGTATGACCAGCATAACCCCCTTGGGAGACTTATCCCGCCCCGGTATTACGTTAAACCCCCCCCTGGGAAGTTTGTTTCATATGACCAGACAATATCCTGACGAAATTAAAACCCCCTCTTGTCTTAACCTCCCTTAATATCATTTTTAAAAATTTCACCCACCCAGGGAATTTCCTCGCCTTGACCTAGATAGGATCTCCTGAGTGATATTAAACCCCCTGTTTCGGACCTTAAAATAACTGCCTTTGAGGTCGGTTTTTTATTATGTTTAAAATACTAAACTAATTCAAGAATAGCTGACCCGTTGCAAGACTTTTCTCCCGAGCTCATATTCTGGCTAAACCATAGGTCGTTTTGATTCAGGAATCTGACAGAGGGCAACAATCGAAAGACAAAATTAAATTTCCAACAAGAAAGGTCCAGTCACTTTTTGTCGTATCTCTAACGGTTTAAACCGCCAAAAAAATATGCCCTCAAAAGTCAAAAGTTTTTACGAATCCGGAAAAAAAATCTATAGAAAAAGGTCAATTTTTTTACTAATCCCTTGTCATTTACTTCTTAACTGTCCGGACTTATACTCAGTCCATCCGAATTCCGCTTATCTCCCCGAATCTTTGCAAAGGCGTTTTACTTTTGGGGGCCTGGGGGGCCGTAGCCCCCAGCGAGCCGAAGGCGAGTGTTATATTATAAACAACCGGTATAAAATTCCGTTTTATTATCTAGATTTTGTATTGCAAAATATATATCTTTTAATGATTGTTTATCGTACTGGTGTGACAAAGTCTAAGGTCGAACTTTATGACTTAAATTGTAGAGAATGATACCTGAAAATTAAAAATTGTGCTCACCACCATTACAATCATCCTATCTGGAATCTAATTTAATTTTAAAGTAAATAGGTTTAGCTAATAAAATGTTTATTAAGGGTAAATATTGAAAAAAACGTGACATTTTAGCTTTTGTAATTACTAGGAATTGAATATCTATTTATTGTTAATACCACAGGTAAAGTTTTTTAAAACAAAATTATTAGTTTTTATACAGTATATTTAGGAGAGAGCGTCTTTGTAAATATTTCCTCCCCCCACAATAAGGAGAGGCGATGTTACCCTTTAAACCTGCCAATACCTAGATGTCGCCGTGTCATTGGTTTTCCTTTTATTTCTATATACCCAGCTAGTACCATTCTTTTAAAGGATACAGTTTTTTTTTTACTAATTGAGGAAATGTTACAAAAAACACAACTCTCATGTAAACAATTTACCAAAAATATCATTGTCTTTGATTATGCAACGAGCATATATATTGATAACTTTATTTAGGTCTTAATTTATAAGGAGGACAAAGATGAATATTAGATCAATTATAATCCAAATATGTCAAAGGGAACCAAAAAGAATGCATCAAATTTATGGAACTTAAACCTGACTGTATCTTTTCTCAGATT
This sequence comes from Homalodisca vitripennis, assembly GCF_021130785.1. Taxonomy (NCBI): domain Eukaryota; kingdom Metazoa; phylum Arthropoda; class Insecta; order Hemiptera; family Cicadellidae; genus Homalodisca; species Homalodisca vitripennis. The sequence goes on along the minus strand of NW_025781753.1, from coordinate 25,516 downwards.
TTTAACTCTATGATTATTTAGGTTTAGGATATAGACACTTTACTCTAGGAGTTAAAGAACACCTTATGTACGATGTTTAGCAAGGTCTCTAGGCGGACATACCTTGTAAATGATATAGCCACAATTATAACACATTCAGATAAAATTTCCCACAAGCAGCAACTGTATAACTATTTGTCAATAATGAATTTTGGTTAAAGGCAAATTAGTAATTACTGAATTGTAATAAAACGCAAGTAATGAACTTCCACTGATACTTCAATAGTAGTGGTCAATTTAATGGTGAATATCCAAACAATAATTTAATGCAATCACCTTCCAAAACGTTTTTTTGGTTCTAAATGTTGACTAAGAATAAATGTAGACTAAATATATACACGGCGTTAGCATATTTAATATCTAAAAAAATTAAGGATATTTTTAATATGCTTAATATTTCTAAATGAGCTGACCATAAAAAAGCATAAAATGGTATATTACAGTTATGTCTATTATTGAGTAGCATATGGCATAATAATCTCGGATGAGTCAGTGGAATGTCTGTACTGCAAACAAATACTCCGAGCCATCTTAAAAATAACACTTGGTAAACCATTTTTTCAAAACGCTTAAACATATTGACATTTTCATCCATTTATATTTTGTAGTCACATCTCTTCATGATATATAATCCACCATTTTACAGAAAATAAAATCACTTTCACTGCTTATAATACACTTACTAACTTTTTTTAATTTTCCTACTCTCAGAAATGGAAAATTCCCCCAATTTACTGCTTTATATAACAAACAGCCTGAGGCATAACAATTCTAATCTTACAAAAAATAAATTTTAAAATATCTCACAAATAAATGCTTTAACTAATGAATATTTCAAAAATGTAATTTATAATTTTGATAATAAAATGCTTATATACTTTACATGGTGGCTCGTTGTACTAACGAATGTTATATGATCATATGCATATAATTTTTTATTTTTTTAATGATAATGCTCATGTTATGCACTGTAAAAATAGTATTATGTCAAACTATTATGTATTTAAATATTATGTTTTTGAGTAATAAAGAATATAATGATTCATTGGAAATACTTTTAAATGTGGACCCAAAATCAGCCTAGACTTGATACGTCAAGCCGTAAAATTTACATAATAAGGTCTCCACCTTGAAAACGCTGCTACTTATTTTCACACGCCTAAATAGCGCTGTTTAAGGCAATATTCCTTACACCTTTCCTTTAACAAGTTAAGAGTAAAAAACGATGTATTATCTGTATTATTACTTCAATAGTAGTATTTCCTTTCATACTTAGAAATGAATAATTTACTCACGGCTTTCTATGTGATTTCTTTTTAAAAACAGGCAAGCCACAGGGATTACTCTTGTACATCGCATAATAAACACTCCTGAAAAATGTAGATTATTACTATAAAAATATTAGAAAAAATCCTTATTCTATTTCAAATATTTGTACTTTAATTTCAATTCCAGTCTTTTGGGGCCCCGAAGTTAGGAAGTTGGAAAGAACTAATAACTAATGCCCAAGTGTTTTTCTTCCTGTGGATGATTGGTACTTAAGAACTTTTTAAAATGTTGTATGTAAGTCGTACGGGCACGATGTGTATCGACATTCGTCTCTAAAAGGATATTGCTTATTTGTAAAAAATCAAGATTATTTCTTAAATGAAAATCTCGTAATTTTTGTTCATATCATAATGAAATATTGCTTACCTAGGGGTTTCAAGCACATTCACCCCTTATGGTTGTTTGATAATAATGTAAAATCTTTAGGTTTTTAAATTCAGTCATGAGGCATGTGTGTGCCAAACTTCAACTTTCTGGGCCACCGTAAATAAAAAATGAGTGATGGATTTCCGTTTTCTAAAGGTACATACTGATTATTTGTTAAAATGTACTATTAAATAATTGCTTATATGTAACATATTTGACAGTAATTTAAATTTTTATTGAAATTTCAGCTTCAAATACAATCCGCTCCCAGCATAACATGTTATACTTCAGGTTTAGTTACAGGGCAATGATAGAAGACTCTTGCAATGATTAGAACATTTAGCTGAGTAATGTTATTAAAATTAGTGGTTTTCAGTTGTATAGAATGTTTCGACGTAGCTCTTGCCCTATTATGTGTAAGTATGAAGAACTTGACCAGAAATCTATAGTTATGTTGTAAGAGTAGCACTTCAAACATTTAAGTTTAAATATGTATATTACTAGATATAGATGCCTACCACGTGTATAATTTAATTTCAATATTGAAGACTTTTAGTTACAATTGTATTTTACCGCATTCTTCTGAACAGTATAATTCCAATAGAGTAGTTTATGTTATAACCTTAAAGAAATTTAAGTTAAGATAAAAAATAATTGTTCAGGTTCATATAACATTAAATTCTTTGAAGTTAAGTTGATAGACAATATTTATTGACATCACAAAAGAATAAACCCACAAAACAGAATATCGGTGTACGCTACATAACGTAACAAAAGAGATATCACAGAAACAGATTTCCAGTGCCATGTTCAATTCTCCTTTTTATCCCGGTGATAAAAACTATACACATATATTAAATCCTACCTAACATTTATCTTTTACAGTACAGAGAAATTATTTTTAAGTTTCCTGCAGTATTTCAAAATAATCGCTTATAAGGTTTTGGGTTTTAGAAGTCTTGTTTTTATTTATTTAACTCTGGAAAGAATGGATCGTTGAAGTCCCATATCACCATGACAAAAAAGGCAACCACATTGATATACCTTATGTGAAATGTTCATAGCTTTGTTTATTAGAATTGGCTTCATACAGTGTTTAAACAATATTTACAACATAGAGGTTTTTAGTTCGGCACTAGTAAAATCTGGTGTAAAAGATAGATATTAACTTTGGTACCTGCATTAACACTTACTGACCTAGCGCTGTATACTCGCGTTTTTTTTTTCAATGAGAAAAACTGTTAAAAAAGCGTTCGTGAAGGATTGAAACAAATTAATTCAATGTTATAAAGAGTGCTCAATATTATACTGTCAGCTCTTACGTTAATAATATCAAATATTTAAATGTCTGATTTTACTTTTAATATCTTTTTACCAATTCCACCATCTAATTTACAATCGCTATTAATAAACAATAAGAGAGGTAAAGTATGTACAGTGAGAGTTCACGATAGTTTATATAAAATATATTAACAGTGAATGAGAGACCTCATGGAGAGCACTTAACAAGTTAACAGCCCCTGAGAGAAACTTACAGTCCAACTTTGCTTGTTAAAGTGGATGTGTTATGATAAAATGTTCCCCAGGGACTCGCTACCCTTGTAATGGGACTGCCGTTTACCGATTGTTTTAGTGTGGGTGCTTTCATAGGGGTTTGGATATGAAGATGTATATACGATTTAGTTGTATTTTAAAAGAAATAATCTAATATATAGATGAATTTTTGATGTTATGTATAGCATCTAAGTTTTCGTAAGCCGTTTAAGCGTTTAAAGTAGGTAAATTTCAAAAATTTATAAGTACAGACATATTGGAATAATTATAATGATTTCAAAACTGTTAGAATGCTTTCCAAACAAATAGCTAAAAGCAGCTTAAGAAAAGTATAAAACCAAATATGAAACCATAATGAAAGTCGTTATTTTAATCATAAGTGTTTTGAAAACATAAATATTAAAGAGTTTAAATGTTATTTGATAGCTTCTATCATAGACAACCACGTATAATAATAATACCTAAAGAGAAGTATGCACGAAATATGCCATTAGGAATATTGTTACAGTTGATTAATTGGGCCACATACAATAATTATAATGTAACAATGGAAGCGAAGTAGTTCCCACTTTGGTATTGTCAGGTTTCATGGATAGAACAACGTAGATGGTATTATTGTCACTCATACGAGTCTACTGTATGTGTTCCCGCTCTATTGTTTCCATCTCCGCAAATACTCAATTACTCAGCACGCTTGAAATAATGAGTAGTATTTTGTGTTTAATATGGAATGATAATTTCACATATACAGTAATTCATTTCAAAATAAATAAACCTAGATTGGGAGAATATAAAAAGGGCTGGAAGAAAACGCTTTTGACCGAACTAGGTTCCGAGATCTGTTAATTTGTATTTTTGATCGGTGCAACAAAGCGAACTTTACTATGACGTCGGATGTATAATTTATTAGTTCTAATAGATATGCTCAAAAAAACGTTCAAAACATGATAAAAGGGGACAGTTTAAACTCTAATTCTCTAAAGCCTTGAAGAGTAAATGAATATGTACCTGATTTACACTTACTTAAAAATTATCTATCACTATCAGTCAGTATCTTTATAAGGACTTTGGTTTTGAAAATTGTGTGCAAATTCGGGGGTAATAACTATATGTTATATTAATATCATGTATTATTGTATATTATTATATATTAATATAATACTCGTATTTGGTACCAAAGTCTTTATTATTTAATTATTGTTGATTAAATTCTTGTATTACATATTCTTTGTTTTTAAATTAGTCCACATCCAAATGAACATATATATATATATATATATAAAGTATTAAAGTATTTTCAGACTGTTTAAAATTGCAAGTATACTCTATCTCCTGGCAATAATGTCAAGAAAATTACATTATTGATAACATTACATTGTTAATTTCATTTTACTAACTTTAATTGTAGACCTTCTAATGATTTACTTAATTTATTAATAAACATTGCAGTAGGGCGGCTTGAATATTACGCTAATATAAAGAGCAAATATAAATAAGCAAATTTGTTCTCCAAACAATCATGATTATAACTAATACAACAAAAATTGTATAGACTTATAAAAATATTATGTAAAGGCAGGAATCTTATAACATAATTCTCTCTCTCTCTCTCTCTCTCTCTCTCTCTCTCTCTCTCTCTCTCTCTCTCCTCGTCTCTTTTCTCTCTCTCTTTTACATTTTTTTATATATATATAATATAATAATATATCTTTATATTGCTTAAAACATAAGAAAAGTTATGAAAAAGGCCTATATTGTTGAAACTACCAAATTTTCATTTGAGTAATGTATTAAAAAAATCTTGATAGATATGTCACTCTTGTAAAATGATAAACCTTGTTTTCAAGGTAAATTATATAAATACATTCTCTATACCATACAACGAGTATAAGTATTTTAAATGTTAATATAGTTTGTGTTACGTACAAAAATGTGTAAGTAATTTTTGTATCAATATTATCATAGTTGGTTATACGCTCAAGCGTAGAAGCTATATAAAATTACTTCAATTGTGAAAGGGTTTTATTTTGCTCCTTACAAACTCAGAACCGCAAATCCCTAACATTTCCCTTACCTCAAGACATTATCCCGGGAAAAACGTCCCCAGAGAGGGCGGCCTAATGCCGCTGAAGTTTACACATGTGTCATTGTCGGAGGCGAAACGTAATCATCATTTGGGGTTAAACCGTTGAATTGAAGTCTGATAACGATTTTTCTATCTACATTTACAGAGTTAACTATTTTACACTTTGTTTCAAACCATAAACTATGACAATATTTATATATGTGGCAGATACGGCCTAATACCAAATAATTTAATTGTAAAAAGTAAGAGCTCTGTGGTGTAATAGAAGCACATTCACTCGGCAAGTGAGAGATCCGGGTTCGAGTCCCGGCGGAGCAAGTACTATTTATGATTAAATGTTTATTGAAAAAATAAATTCGGTTATTGCCACTTATACAAATTTAATTAATGTATATATATATATATATATATATATATATATATATATATATATATATATATATACACACATACATACACACACACACACACACACACACACACACACACACATATATATATATATATATATATATATAAAACACGCGCGCGTGTGTGTGCATTTTACACGCATATGCCTCATGACTTTAAAAGAAAAAAGACCATTATTTTCACGAACATTTAAACATCCGTTGCGCTAAAATGGTGCCTCAACTCCCAGAAGAACAATATTTAGATTTTATACTTCTCGAAGTCCTAAAAAAATAATATTTGACAAACAAGTGTGGTATTCTATGTACAGCAAAATAATATTTTTTGAAAATCAATAACTATAGTGTTTGAAAGAGGTTACACTCCTTAAAGAACAATGGTATTGTTTCTCCAATTTCCCAACTTTCCTATAAAGATCAAGATTGATAAATACCTTAGTCATGATTTAATAAGTAGAAAGACAAAATTATTATCATTAAGATTTATCACTCATTGGGATTTTTAAATGCTAGCTACCATAAAGGAGCAATTTTTATTTCAAATTCCCAATGTCTCACAACGATCAAATTTTACAAACATATGCCTCATGCTTTCAAACATTGAAGAATTATTCAAGCAGATATTTCACACAAATTAGTTAAAATAGGGTTGTAACTTCTCCAGAAATAATCTTTTGCTCTTTGAAATCATGCAGTACTTGAAATGTAAGATTTAACACACGAATATTTCTCTAAACAGGTCACCGGCTCTGAAAAAAACAGAAGTCAATTTCAATGGCTAGAAGTAATCGGTATTGGACTAACATAGACTTATCATACCAACCTATCTTGATCAGGACAAGGCAAGTTCTTATACATCAACTTATGTATGTATTTTATTCATCGGAGGGATACTTATCGTAACAGGGTGTTCAGAAACGGATGTCAAAAACTCTGTGTTTGATAGTACTTATAATTTCAATCAAAAGGTCAAAAAAGTACTTCTTTAAACATAGGTTGAGACATGTGTCGACCAGTCGCTAACAGTCATTATGTACCTTATATTATCTGTAGAACTAGTTTGCTCATAGCTCATCATAACCTAGATGAATACTATAAATAATAATTGGGTAAACCTGGTTTAATATTAAAAAATTCCGCCTATTGAAAATTTTTAAAGTCGAACAATAAAAACACTAGTGTATATGTTTATTAACTGTTCTAAAGTTAATTGAAGTTTGTACAGTACATAATTGTTTGGACTAAAGGCCAGCGACCAAAGTTCTGGGAGAGAGTTGCCAACAGTGAGGCATCAGATAGGAAATTGATTTGGAGGAACAGAAACTTTGAAAATACGATTAGAATCCGCAAGGATGGTTTGCTTTATCCGGATTGTAGCGGTATATGATTCATTACGTTAATTAAAACTAAACATTGGAAAACAACAAAAAATATCAGCATGCTGTAATAAGCTACAATTTAATTTGCACCCACTGGTAGGTTAGTATAGGTCTACTTATTTACTTGATTCTTGTGTCCCGTAGGACTTTGACTCAAATAGACCCTCTGCTGGTCAAAAATACCGAACGGGGATAAAATAAACATAATATTTCCAAAACTAAAAAGATGTTTAAATGCTAGAGATATACTTTTAAATTGGACATTTTTTCAGTTCACTTTTTAATTTTTATTGCTATTTATTTCTTTAACAATTACATGGTAGTGCTAGAAATATAATAAAAATAGGCAAATTTAATTTTATAGAAAACGTGAGCCGGTCTCCGATGGAAACTTTTTTTAAAAATATAAGATGATAGTAGCGTACTCTGTTAAAATATGATATGTTTTGTGAAATTATATACTAGACCCACTCTTATACGTAGAGAAAGTTAGTGTCCACAATATTTGAAATTTTTACCCCAATTGGTAGCGGCGTAGTAGGCCCAGCTTCCTTTATGACTGTATTTTACTAAATGATTTTCTTTTGGAGATAATTCCTTGCCACCTCAAAGTTATAATTGAGGATAGTTGAGTATAGTAAAGTCTAGGATAAAGAATAAATAAGTATTGGGAGGGGGGTTTGAGAGATTCAAAAACAGTATTTGGCAAGCTTGCTTAAGGTTTGGACAGCTGTTGCCCTAGTCTAGACAGACATCTAATATCATACCCACACCCAGCAGCTAAGCTGAATTCACAACAACAATTTCGGTATGTGACACCAAAATATAGATCTTTAATCAAGTATTTTATTAACTGTTTTATTTTTGATATAATTAAAACACATGCTATTTTTTTGATATAACTAGGATTAAATTTACATTATATGATAAATGATTATGATTCAAGGTAGGAGCCTATTACAAATGACAGTGCCTGGTAACAATATTAGTATTTCCAACAAGAATAATAAGAAATGAGCCTTTCTTATAGAAATAATTTTAATAAATCAAGAAAAGAAGAGGCCTCGATGAATTTGAATTTGTGGAGTACCCGTTAAATCTAGGCTCTGGATAAAAACAAATTTATATTAAGATTTTTTGGCTTAGAAACTCAACTGTCGTAACTTTTTGGTTTATTAAGAGTAAAAAAGCTTATTTTTAAACTCCCATTGACAATGGTTTTTTCATGAAAATATATACACTAACGTATTCTAAAGAATGATTAACGTTATCAAAACACAACTTATTAGTCTCAACCACATATAAGCAAAGATATAGATAAGTCATTTGATATTTGAATTTTCTAAGGCTTACCTAAAGAGCTTTTTCCTCCAGGAAAATAATCTGCTGTTCAAATATAACCTTTTAAATATTTTTGGACTCTATAGGAATAAGACATATTAGGCTGTATTTTATACATCAGAATCATCAACTTTTTCTTTTTAAAACTTGGCTTTACTTTGGCCATCTCTCAGGTATCCGGAAACGGTTAAGGTTCCCACCTGCACAATCTCATGACCTTTTCTCAATATTTATTAATTTCTCGTGGCGTTTACTGTAAGATTTCATTGAACCTTTTCCTAGTGTATTATTAACAATGATTAGTTCACAAAGGAATAGTTATTGGTATACTAAAGATGGATGCAGTAAACGATGGTTATTTAGAAATATTTTCTTTCTTCTGATCAATAATATTTACCAAATATTTGTTAAAGGCTTTTCCAAATTCCTTTGTCTTCCGTATGAATAGTCTGTTTTTTTAAACTACTTTATTTATAAGAAACTATCATTTAACTTTCCTATGTAACATTCAATGTCATAGGATTAGATTTCTTTTACTTCTAATCAGATTCATTTATTTCATATATGTCTGCGAAACAACCTTTGCTTATTGTGACTTATTCCTTTACAAAATTTCATAAGGGTTAAATGAATTTTTACCTGAATTCGCTCGTTATAATTTACTAATTTCCTTTCTTGTCTTACCCTGTCCTAACCTTTAACACTAATGTCTTTCGAGCAGAATCCTATATAAGAATATCCATAAATATCAATAAATTTGTATTAGTGCTTACTTTATTTTTCTAGTCTTCATTTCCTAAACTAAGTTTTAATTTTTGTAAGCTGCCTTGTTTCATACACATAACGATTTACCTTTTTAATATTTATTGAATCTTGATCTCCAAACTAAGATCATTAAACAAAATTAAAACATGCTCATTGTGGTTGTTTGTTATTTTTTTTAAAACAGTTGTGTTATGCAATTTTCTGTACTAAAACAAATTTATCTAAATTGTGTAACTATATATATTTAAGTTTTTCTAATAATAAATTTGGTCAATAAATATTCATTACATATATATGTAGTGACAGGGTTAACTGATACACTGCAAGTAAATTGTATTTAATGTAAGATTCTATATATTTCAAATGCATACAATCGTTAGTCAATTTCAGTATCAATTTTCTACATTTCAACTATACACTTATGAAGTATCATATAATATGCACTTTTAATAAGAGAATCAAACACTAAGTTTTATAAACTTTTTACCTCAATTGTAAACTAACAAAAATAACTTAGTAAATACAGCGAATACGCAAAAGTTTTAGGAATGCTGCCAAAACTACAAAATGAGTCAAGCTACGAGTTTGGAGAGGAAACCAACTGTCATATAATGCAGTAACGTTTGTCCCACTTAGTCCAACTTACTTCAGTGTGAGCCATGTCGTAAAGCGTAAAGATAGACATCTTCAAATTATGAGTAACATTCCAAAACTTCTACTTTGGGATCCTCATGCCAATCTTCTAGTTCATTATTCTCACGTGGAACTTCTGCATTAAAAACATAGTTGCATCTTCTAGTCTATTTTAAATTCACATAACTTTTTTCAGATTAGATATCGAATAAAAATCTGTAATTTTTATTACTCTGCTATTTGTAAATTTTAAATAATAAGTTCAGGATACGCATAGGTTACATTTTATTTGATTATTTGATAATAATAACCAATAACACTTTTATTGAAAATGTCACACATAATTAAATACATGGAATTAAACATTGTTGCGTATATAAATGTTGTGTTACTTATTACAAAGAAATATTATACCTTCAGGAAGCGATGGGTTTTAATGGTATATGACTCGAGGAAACTATTATATATTTTTTTAAAGTATAATTATAGAAAATTAAATATTTATAAATTATTCGATAAGACATTAATTGCTTCAAAATAAAACACACGTTAACTTTTCGTCTACATGTATCTTCATATGCATCTAACAAAAAATCTTATCCTTACCACCAACCGATTTAATTGAAATTCGGTTAACAAATAAATTCCCTCATGGATTGATCAATTTATATAGACTTTTTTCAATTTTTCCTGTATGAATAGAGTTCAGGCATATAACTTACAGAGCGGGTAAGATGTAACTGTGGGAGTAGCAGGAAAGTTAAGGACTTCAAAGGGAACTGCCGGTGGTGGGGGAATGAAGCAGACTGAAAATCCAAAAACGCGAGATGCCTTTCTACAAATCTACCCAGATTATACGAGAATACGTTTTACGATAAAAAAAAAAAATGCAATACCTTACATTTTTATACTCACAGAGGGAATTGAGATAGTATTACTTACTTTAAAAATGTATAAATTTACGTTTCCCATAAAAATGTTACACATAGCGTAAAAAATAACAAATATATTTCAAAACAAACAATATGTCAATATTTTACATAACTACTGTAAATATTTTGAATATTTGTCTTTTATTAGGCCTGATTATAAATGGACCGAAATAACTACTTCAATTGTGTATAATTCCTCGTGAGGTGACCCAAAAACTTTGTTTGTTTCTTGTCTGTCTTCAGAAAAGGTTTCTTAAAGGATTATCACAAATTAAAAAAAAACCTCGACCCAAGACCAATTGCACCACCTTAAGCAAACGCATGAGTGTTAGCATGAATGAAACTCTTGTGATGTTATAAGCCATCATGATCAACAGCAAACTATAAAACCCTACTCCTATAACAAGGCGCATAGTAGGGAAAACTTTAAAACTACTTCAGTTTGTACCTAAGGTTGCGAAATCAGTGGCACTTTTTTGACACACACAATGAAATAAAAAAAAAATACACCACACATACTATATATATAATTAATGGAATTAAATTGTTTATTTTCAGCTACATTACATAGAGTGGATCGTAATAAATACAACAATACTTATTAGGTCTAATCATAACTAATACATTATATATTTATACTAACAAATTTTATTACAGTTTGAATGTTGGTAAAGAAATATTTTACAACTATAAATCAAATTCATCGAATTATGGGAAGGATAGGTTTAATTTTAGAATTAATATTCTGTTGTATGCAAATAGCAGGTATTTTACGGATAGGTTTTGACGTGTATTATTATTAAATAAGTTTAGAAGAATCTTCTCAAAGGGGATGTTTTAAATATAAATAATGGAACTAGAGATATTTAATTCCCGTTGGAATTCCGTAACAAATAATAGCATATAAAAATAAACTTTGTAGTTTTAAATTGCGCTTTAGGCAAAACTAAGCAACGGACGTTTAAGTAATATATCAAGAAATTATATGATGTTCTAAACATACGTAGTATGAACTAAATTATTTTAGTTAGAGAAATATTTTGTAATTGTGGAGCATTCTATAACAAATCATGCATTAAGTCCTAAAAAAACCATAAAGCACCGTATTATCATAATTTAAATTTCAATTTAATTCTATTTAAGTAATTTCAAACATTTATTTCATTTCAGTAATACGATTAATACATAGTTTTATGTATTAACTCTTACTAGATGATCACATAATTATTCCAATAAATTACACGATGACTACTCTTAAAAGTATAAACGGTAGCCGTTTGATGCTTACATGTTTAATGCTCAAAACTTTTTAATACAAAGAATTATTACGACATCTGATGTAGAAGAATATAAATTTTTCTACCTAAACCTTAATCTTGTGAAAAAACCACTGGTTTCCAGAATTGCATACTTTTATTTTGGAAATAGATGAACCTCCACTATATTACGAGCTTAACCGTATGCATCGCTACCACAGATAAAATGCAACTTGTTTTTAATTATAACGCAAACCGATTGATCGATAATTAGAAACGGAATGTTTTTTCTTTGCTGCTAGTGATTCAACAGATTTGTTGATTTTATCTGTTTTTTAGTTCTTTGGAAGTTGTAAAATATTATTGACTGTTGCCATTTAAATCCATTATTGTTTTATATTGCTTTGCCAAAATACTCTAATGATACTTAAATTTTTTGTATCATAACAGATTTTCATGACTTTTACACTTTTGCCAGTAAAATAAACATTAATTGTAAATTTTATTTATAAAATATTTTATAATAGAATATAACTGTACGCGTAGAGATTAAAACGTTGAAAAACAATAACCTAAATGGAACATTTTTACTTTATAAAATTAAAAAAACAGTTAAAATATCTAACACTTTTTAAGAACATGTTAAATTATAAATGTCACTATCTCACTTTAGTTTAATAAATTTTCAAAAGTATATCACAAACTGAAAGGTTTTTTCAGTGATGATAAAATATTTCCTAATTATTGATTGGTCTTGTAAAATGTGTATACCCCCGCTTATGTACATGAAAAATAAATACACTACAACAGGAATTAATGGCAATTAACATAAAACATTTACATTTAAAAATGGTTGCCAGTCTGTGATAAAGAGATAACACTTTATTGTGCTCTCAGCCCCTTTTTCAATATGTTGCAGTTTGTGTGAGATAACTCATCGTCACAAAGCAAGTGCTTGCCTGATATATCTTCACAAGATAAGTGCTGTTGAGCACGCCATACCAACATTACAAAATTATATTTCCCACTGATATAAATTACTGGTTGTTGCTGAGGAATAGAGTTTCTCTCTTGTATTATATCCTTTGTTTCAATCACAAACAAAATTTTATTAGAATGAGTATGCTGAATTGTTCTTTGGCAGTTCTAATCCTTTTAACTGGTATTTTTTATTATATAATGTGAGCATCTCAAACAGATTTTCCAAGTTATTTTTACTGAAATAATCTTAACAATACGTAATAATTTCTTAAATTATATAAAGATCGACAACGACGATAAAAATAGTAAATATCAGAAAGTACAGTAATTTCCGGAGAAAATATATGGCATCGGATGCTAAGAAACGTATTTTATTAAAATTGGAGTACAATTAAACATTGTACTGGGTTCATTTTTACAAAAATTAGAGCACACTCAAAATCACGTCTAGTCCTTAAGATATTTTATTTTTTGTAATTCAACTTATTGTAAGAGTCTTATATTACTAAGTGAAGATTTATGATTAAAAATTTTCACAACATTTCTGTTATATTTTCACGTTAGACAATTAATAGAATTAGGTAGTAAAAATTTGATTTCTTAAACAGGTTTCTTTACATATTTCGCAAATTCATTGTACAATAATGTTTTTTATATATATTCCATAATGCAATATATAACTGTGTATTAAGTTATAACTACTCACAGAGTAGTATGCTCTCTTTTTAGAGTCATAATTTTAAATATGAAAAGTAACATTTTGATAAAATTATTTGTACCTGTACACGGATTTATGTTATGACAGATGCCCATAAGAGCGACATTTCATATTATTTCCACAAAGTGAATTATGAAAGACGAAAAAAACTGCAATATAACGAAAACTTAGTTGAAGCATCAGATGTATATGTCTCCTAAACCTGAAGTCAGGTACTACTCATGAAAATCGTCGTTTTGCTTAACATTTTGAAAATTATAGCTTCTTAATATTACATTATAAATGTTTCCGTAATAAGGCTATGGATTTCCACATAGATCGAACAAAATCGTTGGAGGTTTTCGATAAAATTCCATAGAATTTCAGAGACATATTTATTTTTTAAGTTATTTGTTCTTTTAAACTGTTTAATTTTCTAACCTCAAGGTTACCATGTTTTTTTTCATTAAATTAAAGTCAAATCATTTTAAAATTATCCAGCTGATAGCGTTATCTTCCAGTGACCATCACATAATCTCAGGTGTTTGTATATAATTTTAATAAATATTGTAGCTGTAAATTCCATTTATTTAGCAAACATTGCGTGAGATGCTGCAGATAATTATTAGTAAACTTCTCGTTTAACTAGATAAACATAATTATCTATTCTCAACCTAATATTAAGTATTTATTTGGTTGATTGAAGCTTATTTGTTATTTATATTTACCTGTGTGATGTATTTTATGATATTTTAAAGCCATTACGATTCGATCACCAATCAATTATTGCAAATAAAAATTTTCTGTTTATAAATTGTATGTAAAATTTATTGCGTGCCAGTGATAAAAAAATCCGTAGGTCTCTGTGCTCCTAAAAAATTCTAGACTGGATACGAAAATTCGGAATGGCTATTTTGTTTTATTCAAAAATATGTTAAACACTATTTAAGAGTCGTACAGAGCAAATGATTTTTTAATATGAAAATATGGGTTCTCTATACTATCTTCCAGAAGAAATAAAGTTTGTTAAAATCAATAATTAGTGAGATTTTTGGACACTTATGAAATGAATCAACTCGATGGTTATTTACACAACGTTCATGAAATATGTATATCTTACATTTTAACATGAATTTCATACTTTACATTAAATGAATACTTTAGATCTCTTTTAATGTAATGTTTTTAATGTATTTTATTTTATGTATCTCTAAATTTATGTCTTTACAAAAACAAAGCATTCTTTAAAAATTTTAAAACTAAGCAGTTTCAATGGAAAAGAAACAAGATTATTAAACCTCCGAACATAAATTGGTTCCCAGTATGTTACATTAAACTATCGCATATTTATAAAGTTGTACATCATACCGTATTTGTAGTTTGTATGCAGTGACACCCGTGTTTTAACCAAACAACTGGGCATAAAACATTTCAACCGGAAAATACGTACTGACTCTTTGTTCTGTTCAATGGTTCAATTCATTGATCCTGTTGTCGGGTCAGTGTTTATACCAGTTCCAACCGTTAGAACTCAGGAATTGGACACATCTTTTCATGGGAAATAAATAATTCTAGAAATTTATTTCATGTGACGTTTGTGTTACTTCAGAGGTACTTTTTTATATTTGTGCTATTACATAATAAATATGAATCTAAAAGTTTATGCACGATTGTTTGTTTTTATGTGGGTATGTGTGTGAGTGTGTGTTTGACTTAATCACTTAAAAAAAACAAGACCGATTGTACTAAAAACTTTTACAAGGTCATACTAAGGGTTCTCTGGTTAATTCTGGAATGGGTCTAGACATACCCTATTTCAAAAAACCCATTCGATCCTTACGGAGGCAGGACCAGGATCTCCTCCCTGGTTGATTTAATTATCTTTCGCATGTAGACCTCACCCCTCCATTCGTCGTTCTTTTAGATCTATTGATAAACTTGTCTCTAAACGCCTAAAATCAATAAGGTGTTCGAGTAAGCCCTAAGTAAGTAAATTTGTCACATTATTGACAAATCCGATAATATTATGCTTCAAAAAGACGACATCACTATTAAATTATAGAATACTTTTCCGCAAGAAAAAAAACCGCTTAATCTAAATGATGTTTCATGTTCATAAGTAGACACATGGTAGGAGTACTCCACACTGTGTGTAACATAAAAGACATTGCTGAGGTTGGATAGATCATCTCAATAGGCTAAATGGTTCTACTATGTTACATGCTAAAATATCATAATATTTTACACAGATTTTTTACCATTTTATTTAATTTCTTATTTTTACGTTGTTCCTCATGGTTTCCTACAAGAAAAATGTAAATAATTTGCTTAATTTTAGACAAGTCCCATGAAGTGAAATGCCCTCCCCTTAATAAAAATCAATGTCACTATATACAGGATATATAGTTCATACAGCAACATTTCCAAGCCCAGGATAGGTAAGTTTTTTCTCGAGATATCGTGAAGATAGACAGATTTTTATAGTTCCATAAGTAGTTAGCTAGCCTTTGTTAAAGCTCAACTAATAACATAAAATATTTACTTCAAATGAACAATAATTAAATGTCTTAATGACAAATATTATAGCGGCTAACTATATTTCTTGTGACAGAGTTGATGTAATCATTTTTTACAAACCGAGGCTGGACATTTTATGTCACGTCCGTCATTAGTATCAATCGAGGTTGTATTCCAACTTATGTTGCTAAATGCCCAATGTGCTAGGTGAATTTTGAAGTTATAATACAGTTTCTGATGCATAACCCTGATCATTTTAAAGTACTGTGAAATATTGTCTTTGCCTTGTGGAAGATATTTTTATTCTTGAAAGGCTTTAGTGTGAACTCTTACGAGCAATCGGGAACCTTCCTGTTACAAACTACCAGGAGGACTTCTTTGTGCTGAAGCCCACCATTTTCAAGACACTTAATTTTTTATAACTGTAAGTACAATTATTTTGGTTTAACTTATAAAGGGGCGGCATATTTTTTAAAGCGCCTAATATCAACATTTTACTAGCGTTGAGACAACATGAACGTGGTTTTTTAATGTGGTATTAAATTGAGATGTAGACAAATCTAGTCCTGGAAGTGAGTTTGTTAATATTTGACCTGCAGATCAATATACAGCATTTGTGTATAGTAATGATTCAATTTTTATATAAATACATACATATATACTATACAGGATTTTATAATATTATGCCTTTTATGAGCAGTGTATGTTTAAAATTTATGAATTTTGCAATACAGCTGTCATGAAAATCCTTAAAATTAATTTTATTTAATAAATAGTCCCGACTATTATAGAATAAGTTGAAGCTTGAAAGTAAACTTCTTTTACTCTTTTGCTATCAGTTCTTGTCTGTAGAATATTTTGAAAATGTTTGTCTTATATGTACTGAGAGACATAAATCTCGTGTGACGAAAATTTTCAGTTAATTAACCCGTAAATCTAGACACACAAAGTTTTATATTGGAGTATTTAAGCCTTTCATAACTTATTTTATATTACAGTGTGACGTTTAAGGTTTTAATTGTCATGTAATTTAAAATTTATCGTTAGTTGCTGCAGAGAAAAATGCAATTTTAAATTCTGTACAGAGATTCACTGTACAATAAAATAAAATCATAAACCATTTGCTGATTGTTGAAATACTTAGTCTTAGAAACTAAGTTTCTTTTTATAGTAAATTTGTCATTCGTTAGATGTATATTATGAAACAAGTAAAGCAGTTAGGTATAACGAAGACACTGAGCTCTAACTTACAGCCAGTGGCTTCTTTACACTGTTTGTACTGCGAGTCCAATAATCTGTTAGGCTAAACAGAGACTTGGAGTACTCTAAAGTTCGGCTATTAGTTTGATCAGGACTTAACCAAAGCTATCTGAGCTTAAGTCTACTGTTTGTGTTACACAAGTTTCCTATCGTTTGATTTCTAAAATTAATTACCTATACCTTAATTGTACATGCCTCAAAAATAATTTATATCATGTTTCATATAAATAATTAAAAAACCAAATAGAAAAGTATGTTTTTATTTAGAGTTGGAACGGTAAAAAAAAATGAGTTTCCTTTTATATTTAATAATACAATATAAACCTGCAAAAGTACCACGGCGTCAATTATGGCCTGTATGCCATTATAGCAGTAAGTCAGTGATGGAGCTAAACTCAACATTCACTTTGAGTCAACCCTACCCACTATTGCTCATTTACGCTAGGTAAGATCAATAAAGTCATCTTACTGGCTTATCTTCTCTAGATTCTAGGTATGTATAAAGGTTAATGTGATATTTTAAACGCAACCGTATACTTAACTATGTATATAAAAATTCCAGCTCACATCTAGGCCTACATTCTACTCCTAAACACATAAAATGTGACACTCGCATTATGGTTCCAAGTAATAATGTTGTTGTACCCATTTAAATCTAACTTAATATCTAAGCATTAATTAACATTCAATCATATTTTGGGTAATATTAATTATAGTTTTGATTAATAAAAAATTTATTCGATGGATTAGATTTATTTTATGTATTCGATATCGTTTTACCTCATTTTCTATGTAGTGGTTGTGAAGTTCCTTTAATCAATATATGTCACTTCCTTAAACTGATGTAAAACGAAAATGTTCATGCGATCTGCTTATGTCTGGAATTTCTTTAGAAAACGTTACAAGGGTGTCATAATTTTTAAAAGCAACCCCTTATATTTTATTCTAAAATTATTTTACAGTGTTAGAGTAAAACGCCAGTCTGTATTATTTCAGTGCACTTCCTACTAATTCTTTTTTCTTTTAAGCCCCAACAGGTCATTCTTAAAAGTCGTGCAGAGTTTTAGTTTACTTGCGTCCACATTTAATATAATTGTTTGTTTACTTTCAAGATTTTCTTAATGATTAGTAAAGAGTTGTATTAAGGAACTTGATATTTTAATTTTAATCCTCCTATTTTATAGTCTATAATCATACATGTTATTAGGCAAAACATAAAATATATTTCAATTATTAAATTAATCATTGCGAATGAAAATTTTTGAAATCCATTTTCTTTCCATAATCTTACTATTCAAAACTCAAAAGCCAAGTAATTTATAAACCATGTTTAATGTTACGTATATGAATGGGTTGATAGACGCAATCCTTAAATTATAAACCATTCATTAAATTTTATATGTTACCATAAAAAAACTGATATTGGGTAATCGTTTATCACATTATCACAGTCAAATCGGACTTTATATAGTAGGTTGGAAAATAACATTTAAAATAAAATTGTAAATACATAATTCATCGCTCTTTTATTAATTTATTACTGCAAGTGCTTATATAAGACCCTTTCATTCAATTGCAATGTTTGAAGGTATTAAACCGTTAATTTTGTGAACCAAATATTTTTTCAATATAATATTTAAACCACTTATCTGACTATTTATTACAAAATTTCAGACTGCAAAGATATAATTCTTTAAAGATTTTAGTTATTTACAGAGAGTGACTACGTATGGGGAATTTTTGTCTCCCACAAGACGGAAAATATACCTTTAAACGCCCTCCTTATATAAACCAACAAACTCATAGCTTTATATATAACAAACTCAAGTTACTTCTACACAGCCTGATACTTCTGGTTCGTGCGATTTACAGAACGAGGGGCTCAAGCTAGAAAGAACGCTGATAATTATTTTCAAACGCTCCCATTACCTATTCCTAAATGACTATATTTTATATTCCTCATGATTTTTCTTCATAACTTTAAAATAAAGACACTGTATAATCTCTTTTATTGCTTTAAGTTTAAGATATAAACAACACAAAATTATTATTTAAAAATTATATTCTGTGAACAGAATATTTTATTACTAATTTACGTCAAGGTAAAGGTCTTAGAAGTACTGGATTATTATTTTAATTGGGTGTAGTATGTAATTAAATTTAAAGAAACTTATATATTTAATTCAATAACAGATTAAAAATCCTTACTTAAGTCAAATGATATTAGAATACTATATTTTTGTCTATAAAAAGAAAAAAACAATTTAATATTAAACAGTCCTACCATAGTTTTATTTTAAAGGAGTAATGATGGTATAAAAGGTGAACGATCTTTTATCAATAATCTGTCCAACATAATGAGTCACTTATCAAAAAACAATAAGAAGGAGGTTCAGTACAGTCCAAAAACAAAGTCCTGATACAAATTTCAACAGAAATAGACAATATTTGAACCTCAGCTATTTATATCTCATGCAAATTCAAACGTGTTAGACCGCGAGGACGAGCACCGGCTCTCCGAAATAACAGTTAAGACAACAGGCTCCCTGTTGTAATCACAATTACTCAGCAGAATGTACTAGTTGTAATTCACGCTAGATCTAGTTATTATATCTCATAAACCTGTGTCCCCGTTATATTATACACCGTTACATTTTTCTGTAAAGATAGTGACTCAAAATGCTTTGTGTGTCTGACTCATTTGAAACACAAAAATGGCTGTTTTTTATTCCTATTATTTTATAGCAAAAGTTGTTATTCTTGGACTTAACATCATTTTTACTGCACATAAAAATAATACAGAATTGCCTGTAATGTAACATTTTGTTAGAGAATTCAAACAAATCTGACTAATGCATCCGCATGATGAAAATGTTTATTAATTTCTTTTTGCAATTTATTCTATAAATAATCATATAATTTTAAAAAACCTCCGTAATCTAGTACATCATGAAGGAAACAAGATTTTTCCGGACATTTGCCATCGTTCAGTGAAACAACAAACCAGTAACACTACGTTTCGAGATCTGCAATCTGATCTCTTCTTCAGTTAAAGAACTAACCTAATACATAATTACAAAATAGGTTTAAAACAAACAAATCTTACCAAAGCGTTGTGGCACGCTTAAGTCAGAAATCACAACCACCATGTTGTTTGTCAACTTCACTAACTCTATAAACATGCACTTAATAAAAAACTATACAAAACACTAATCAATAAAAACTGAACTACGGAATACAGGTCACAATACTTCTTCATTAGTCTACTACCAAGATGGGCACTAGCCAATAGTAACCGTCACGGCAGACAAAAACAAGATGGCGGAAATAAAAAGGAAGGGGGACAGGAATGGACCCTTTCGTTATTATTGGTTCATGCGAGATGAACTTCTTAAAACCATATTGTGACCCCGCATTGGTTTATTACAAATATCTGATCCGTTTGATACTTTTGGTTTTCTCTTCAGTTCATTTTTTTAGAATTGGCAACCAAAGCGGGCCTAATCTCGACGGATGGTTTGACTGATTGGTTGGTCTGCCAATGTAATGTATGTTGCCTCGATTAATTTCATTTTGAAGAAATGTGGTTCCCGATGTATTATCTTGGCTTCATCCCAATTCATATGATGGTCTTCGTCGGACAAACAATGGTGTGCAATTTTTTGACTTTTATGTGAGACCCTTTTCTCGTTTTTTCTTTCAATCATGTGTAAGTCATGGGAAGATAACCAAGGTCTCTAATTACATTTTGGCTAAGTAGTACTTCGAAAACTCTTTAGTAAGAAATAATTAGTTTTTAAAAAGTATAAAACTACATTTAGAGATCTACTAACATGTTTATTTAATTTAAACATTTTAGTGTTTGTGTTTGTGTTCTTCTGAGCTATATTTATTCCAATAGAGTAATTTTTGGAATTATCTTGAGGTTAAATAAAAAAAATAAATGAAATTTTGGGGATCATAAAAATTATAATCATTGAAGTTATGTAAAAAAATCATACTTCTTTACCTCTGAAATAAACATGCCTTATACACTAGACAATAATTTAAGAGCAAAATTATTGCGAGCCTCGCTACAGAAGTACTCGGCTGCCTAGAATTTCTGTATTTGGAGATTGAATTCTATGTTAGGATGCACTATTTCTGGGAGTTTGTTACCAACCTTCTAAGTTTAAATATCTGACTGACTTCGACAATGTTATGCAGGGTTTACAGTCGTGCCTTAATCATGGGTGATGTAAATATTGACCTAAGTATGAAAAACATTGAATAATGGTTTACAATCAACTGATCATAATCTTCAATTGATGAAATTTGGTTATTTTAATCCTTTACGATACACATTATATTGCTGAATCTCACCTTAGTTTAGTTAATGAGCTAAAAGTCGTTTTCCACAAAGGTCAGCTTTCAGTTTACAGCTTTTTCCAGCAAAACACAACCTTATCTTCTGTGGGATCTCTTACAAAATACCAAAACCTGTTGAGATGTTTTAAAACATAAAACTTTTAAGTGTTTGAGTGATAAGAACTTAATGGAAGATGTTCTTCAGGGTCATGGCATTTAATAGAAAATCGGCCGGACGAAAATTCAATGGTTCAACACACTAAATGCAGTAATTCTCTTTGTTTTTGACTAGCATACTTCTATAATGCCAAAAGGAGAGAATAAATGGCGCCCAGTGCCTTGGCTCACTCAGAATATGTTTAAACCCTCCTTCGGTCGCTCCTGAAACGATACATGACAGGTCGCACTGTATAAAATTGATACATTTGTATTTAAAACTAATTTCTGTGGTATTTACTCCAATATAATCATATAATATATTATATTTATAGGTTCTAAAAACATGTCTTATGCTTTTTCAAATATCATAGTTGGTTTTTTAAATGTTGTTTTAAAAAATATTAAAAAATATTTTACAAAAAGTGTGCGCTCAAACCAAATTGTTATTGAAACGGGAATGGTCGCACTGTATCTATTTGATACACATTTGGTTAAATTACATGGATTTTAAGAAATAACAGGACAATAACGATCAGGAATAATGGAATATATTTATATTGAAACTAGTTACATATATTTTGCCATTTTTTAAGCCAAACAATTGCAGAACAAAAAGTAGTTGTTTCTGTCGCTAAAAATATAAGATATTTCTATATAAATGTAAAATACAGTAATACCACTTACTGTATATATATATATATATATATATATATATATATATAATGAACTCAAGAACTTATGTACGAAGGAACACTGTTTTACATGTTCGGATAGCAGCGTACGCACACAACCTCTGTATGTTCATTGCAGATGGTTTTCTTACACTTTCTGCAAAGTGTTTTTGTAAGTCGGGTTCTCTTATCAAGCTTACAGAACTCAATCCTTGTCCGCTTCTCTAAACTGTGGCCTCTCTCTATTTACATAATTTCCATCCCGGTCAGCATTGCATATTTTCTTCAGTCCATGTTGAATTTGCAAGGGAATCACTCCAACTGGTATGGTCTCACACCTTCGTTGAATGTGTTCATCTACAAGGGAGTTACTGAGTTCTCGTAGAAAAAATCTTCTAATTTTGGTGACAACGTCATTTCCAAATAAAACTACTTGAGCATTGATGCCTGCTACATTCAACAAGGCATAAAAATTACCATCGGCCATCGGCGGGTACCTCTGGCAACGTTGTATGAAGCACATAACTTGTCAACACAGTCTACACCAGACTTTGTGTTATTGTAGTGCAAGACAATTTCAGGCTTATTTGTAGTGGAGCACCAATTTCGTCACTGAAATGTAAGCTTGATATCAACAAAACATTTTTGTTTTTTTGGTACGTATGATACCACTGTTGAATTTTCACCATACACGAAATAGCTTGACTGCAAAGGTCTTCCTTTTGTACATGTCAGCTCAGAAGGAATACCAGTCCGGTTTTTTTTAATCGTACCAACAAATGATAATATTTTTCTTTCAAATGGTTAACAAGGCTTACCGAACTGAACAAATTATCGGCAGTAATGTTCCTGCCGCTGTTATGTATTTTTTTCAACCAATCGCTTAACAACATGGTCCGACTTATTTGCTGACCCAGAAAGGGCCGTCTGGCTGTTTAGCGAAGTACACTTCAAGATTGCTAGTGTAAAATGTTTTAGTGTCACAAAGAGCAAAGATTTTGATACCATATTTTGCTGGTTTTGAAGGGACATACTGTTTAAAGTGACAACCACCACGAAAAGCTTCCAGTTTTTCATCGATAGTTACATGTTCTCCGTGAGAGTAACATTTTTTACAGTTACCTACGAAGTCTGTAAATATCTCTCTGATAGCGGCTAAGTTATCAATCTCTTTACGCTCGTCTCGAGTACTTCTATCATCAAATCTTAAGCATCTTAGGAGAAATATAAACCGTCTGAGGACTAAACGTCATTCTGCATTTTTCTATGCCGAAACCATCGGTAGAAAATATCTCATCCAGAGTTTGCCTGTTTGACTTAAAAAACTCCTAAAAGGTAAAAGTATGCCTATGAACGCCTTTATTTCGATCAATTCAGTGGTTTTGGCATCACGAAGTCTAGATACTTTAGCTGTACAAGGGTAATATGCTGATTTGTATGCAAAAGTTGGACCAACAATCTATTTCGGATTTGCTTTGACGTGCAGGCCCAATCACGCAAGGCAGGACGTCGCAAAATGTTTTGTGGCTGTGTTCTTTGATTTTACTGCCTAGGTCTTAAGAACCACTTAATTGTATCATTCTTACCCCATTTAGCTCTCAAAAAACAAGTTGTCTTGTGCATCTTCTTCGCGAACCTGACGTTGTAGAGGTGGTGGCTGGTTGATCACCTGCGCCTGTGGCTTGTCGATCACCTGCGGCTGTGGCTGGTCGATCACCTGCGGCTGTGGCTGGTCGATCACCTGCGCCTGTGGTTCATTCCAACATTATTAGTTCGTCATCAGCACTCTGTTCTGTATCGGAGTTTTGTTCTCTTTCTTCAACCACATCTTCACCGCCTATATCGCTATTATCACCATCAATGTATTCTAACCTTTCATTCTATTCTTCACTTGTATCAGAAAATAAGAGGCGATGGACAGTTTCCTGACCGTCATCGGTTTCTAAGTTCAAACTGCGTTTTGACATTTTTTTTACCTAAAAAGCGGAACAGAAAACGATCGCACTGCACCACAATGATATTGTAAATATGATTACGTGAACGGTCGCACTGCATGAAATTGATACCGTAAATCTGAAACGGGAATGGTCGCACTGTATCTAATTGATACAGCTCTGTAAACACGCTCTGTTCAAGGTCAGGCGTAGTACTGCCAGTTCAGGGATGAGGAGAGGGAAGCCCATTAGGAAGGGGATGGCAGTGAATGCGCGCGCATCGTGAAATAGCACGGAGGAGAACGTGCATGCGTATCAAATTTATACAGTGCGACCGATGGAGGGTTAATGTAATGTCTTAACGGAAATCAATTTTTACCAGAAACCTCGAAATATCTGAGGTATAAGGTGACCATGGTTTGATACAGATGGACCAATAAGAGAGCTCCACGGATTTCCTGCAAAGGTGATTGGGAAAGGGAAGTATTTAAGCACCCGCTCATAATTTTTGCCCTTCTTTTGGTTATTTTCGTGAGTAAAGTTAATTGCAGTGCGCCGTATTTCTTAAATTTTTTTTCCGCGACGTGATTTTGAGGTAATCACCAAATTTATTGTACGTTTTATTGAAATAGCCATCTTGATCTGATATTAAATTAATTTTGTTGTCTTTTTTATAGGAAAAAATTAAATTCATAGAAACTACAGAGCAATCTGAATAACTTATTCTCGAAGAACAATAGAGCATAATAGAATCATACAAGTTACATTTGGTTCATGCTTGCAAGATAAGTGAATTAAAATTGAACTTTGTTAGTAACTTTAATTGAGATTTGAAAAGGTAGTAACTTTATTAATATTTA
>NW_025781752.1:0-40070 GCF_021130785.1 Homalodisca vitripennis | reverse complement strand
GTGTCTCCTCGGAATACGACTTGGATATGTTTTATCTGGGCACTCCAGTGGCTGAAGTGGAGGTCATTTTTGGCTTGTAGTCCCTCTCTCTCCGAAGGAAGTTCCTCGACCTTGTGTTTTTGAACAAGATTGTGAGTGGTGTGTGCTGGATTGCCCGGTCATCTTAAGCTACATCGACATCTCCATCCCAAGAGGTACTAGATCGAGTACAATCTTCCAGAGAAGATACATGCCGTCATACTATGCGTACAACTCGTCAGTCCCAAGACTCATCCGCAGTGGCAGTGACGTGGCCCCACTGATTGACTTCTTCATGAGATCAACTGGATTCAGAAAAGAACTGTTTCAAATTATTTATAGGAAATACTAGTTAGGATTTGGTTGCGATAGTATCATAAAGTATGGCAATTTCTGATTAGTGTAAAATTTTTACACTCATTTGTTACATTTTGTTTACCTAATTTATTGTTTGATTGTTATTGTCTTGATTTGTTAAAGTTTGTTCTAGGTGTATCTTTTGTGATTTCTTTAGGATTTTTTTTTTATTTTTTTTTTTTTTTTTTATTTGGGGACATGGTAATGCAAAAAACTATTTTTTTTTTCACGAAAATCATTTTAATGTTTTTTGTTGTTCTCTGAAGTATTCTGAGCATTTTGATATATAATGCAATATATATATATATATATAATATATATATATATATATATAATATATATGTAAGTCATGTTTATTTACGATATTTGTGGACATTGCACGCACCGATTTTGCTAGCAATCGTGGTGCAAGTAACAAAAGGCAGTTGCGAACCAACAATATTTTTTCCCATAAAAAGGCACTACCTGCAGTAGTTTATGAAGGAGAAAAACCTATTTTTAATTACCTAGTAAAAGCAGATCTACTAAAAAATGTGTTCATGGGAAAACCCAAAATCCAAATGAGAGCGTGAATAATGTTATTTGGAACCGCATTCCCAAAACTGTCTTTGTAGGTAATAAAACATTGCATTTTGGCATTTATGATGCAATTTCATGTTTTAATGATGGTTACATTGCCAAATGTGAAAATATGAAAAAATATAACACGAAAATAGGCCTAAACACAATTGAATCTATGGAAAGGTTGGATAAGGACCGAGTATACTTTGCGCAAAAACAAGTGTTAGAGATTACAAAAAAGCCTAGACAAATGAGAAGACATAAAAAATGAAAATTGAAGATGTGGAAGAGGATCCTGATGACCCCAGCTATGGTTATGGGATGCATTAAAAGTAAGTTTACGTTAAATTCATGTATTTACCATTAAAACAACCGTCTTTCTTGGCGTTTTTTTGCGATTTCCGAAACTTACATTTTTTAAATACAGTTGCACACTTTTCTCAGCATTGGAGAGGTTAAAGCTCTGAAATTTTTATCACATATAAAACTAATTTATTTGTAATAGTTTAACGAGAGATTTTATCAATATTCATTCTAGAAAAAAAATTTAAAATAAAATATTGAGCTAAAAACAAAGTTTTTGTTGTAGTTTATTAAAAAAATTAAAAAAAATTTTTTTTTTAATATTTTTTAAATTCCTCCTGTTAAACATTGTTACAATAGTATAATTATTATTGTGAAAAAAATTTCATTGGGATATCTGTTATTGTTATTGAGAAATGTGTGCAAATGTTTGGTCAATTTAACATTGTTTAGATAGGCCCTACCGTGTCCCCTTTTAACATTTTTATGATATTGTTATGGATTGTTTTCAAGTTTGTCTCTTGTTATTGCTTTTAATATTTTTACTGTTTAAGTCGTTCAAATTTTATGTTTTATTGTTGCCCTCTTTTCTAGCCTGGACACTAGTCTTGTTAAACTTAATTTACTGTTTTGCTCCACCAACTCCTGACTTCTTATTGTCTTATTTTTTGGCCACATATTTAATGCATGTATTACTGTACATTTGCATAGGATTAGCAGACCGATATTGTATTAGTTATTCAAATATTTTTGATTATTATTTTAAAAATGGTGGATAACTTTGCTATAAATATTTTATTAATGCATATTATATGACACACAATATAAATTAGATTGATATCTACAAGAAAATGAGACTCCGTACATCTTTGTCTTTTAGGTTCATGAGTTTAACCGCACTTTTAACATAGGGTACTTAAAATGTTAGGGGCATTGTTTTGTGGTACGTTTAATTACGTGAATATAAAAATATACAATTCCTCTAACACTATGGTCTACATTACTTTGATTACTATATGTCTGTCTATGATTTTAATACAAAAATGTCTACATTATACTTGAATGTACAATTTATAATAATCGAGCTAGTTGGGTTTAAGGTGAATATAACATTTAAAATTATATTTTGTGCATTGCTATTTATGGTATTGGTATAGTGCTTTGTATACGTTCATGTTTGTTGTTCAATGTTTCATAGAGCATTGATTGTTGTCATCTGTATTGAGTTAATTAAGATCGTTACTGTTCACTATTAGTTTCATTGCCTACCGTTGTTAATGTTTTGTTACTAATTTATTGTTATTAATTTATTTTTATTATTATGCAGGGCTGCTTACTATAGTTATTAAGTTACACATTAAAATAACCTCTTTACTTGGCATTTTTTTTCAAGTAGTGATTATTATAAGATTAATTATTGTCAGTTATCTTACTGATCATGAGCCCAAACAAACATTTTAAATTGAATTAAAGTGTTAAATAGGTATGTCCGTAAAAAAATAACAAAGAAAAAAAGAGTTTTCAATCTATTTTATAAAAAAAAATTTAGTTACCAATAAAAGTTAGCAAATGTTTTATTTTCAACCTAAAAAAGGCCTAGAAAGGTACCTAAAAATTGGTTTTTTTTTACCAATTTAAAAAGTACTTTTATGTGTTTGTCGCTAATATTATACTCATTGAATCCAGGGGTAAGTGACCACACAAATTTTACAAAGGAAATTAACGTAGAAGCTTTTATAATAAGAAAATATTACATGGTTAGAGAAATAAAAGTATAAAAACCACAACCAAATTGAATATCAATAATTGGCCGCTGATTGTCTACTGCTTTTAATCAAAGCTCCACAGTAAGCCACTCTTTGATAACACTAATAATCTGCCGTGTCCAATGTTGACATAGCCATTATTATTGATTCAAAATCCGTAAAAGACTGAAATAGCTTTACTTTTGAAAGTAAATTGTCAAGAAACTAATTCTGTGTGTTAGACAATCCAACGGACATTCATTTTCAAAAACATCATAAACGATATTGCTAGTGGACACATTTGTAAAGTGTAAATTATAATCTTGTTTAAACCACGGAATATGAAGAGGCAGCAAAACTAAACGGATGCAGCCCGGAGGATTAACTTGTCCCCGTTAACTGGACAGTGCGTGTTTATCAGCGTTAAAAAGGACACTATTTTGAAATGTGTTTTTATTTAAAGGTGTATAGAAAATAATGAATTTAGTTTCCAATGCTATCAAAAGGCGTAATCTTCTTAAACAAATTTAGAAAACCAAACTATAATAAAAATTTTAAATAATTATATAATGCCGCCATCCTATTTAAATGAACATCATTATTAATTATTTTATTTATATTGAAATTTATCATATTAATAATACCTGAATTAAATTACTATGTTTATAAATCATCCAGTATCAAGCAGGAACTAAACATTGTGATTGTAATACAGATATGTTTTAATACGTCTGTTGATAAATGATTGACGTGGTACTAACAATATGCAAAAAAATCCATTATAATTTTAGCTGAACGATACATGTATTCTACAGCATAAAATTGTACAACATATATTGAAATCAAGGAAAAATTGCATTAGACAAACCTGTGGAAGGCAGGGAAGTAAATGTTACAAGATAATTGGATTATGAAGTAATTAGATACCATTGTTTGGTACAATAAAAAGTTTAAATACCAGTGATGATTTTCCTAGAACATATTCTATAACTATTCGCCACCCAATAGCAGATGTGGAATAATTTTGAGCATAATCAAAACACTTATATCTTAATGGATAACATAATATTATTGTTATGGATATTAACATATTATTATATCCATTTTAGAAGAAGCCAGATTGTGTTTTTATACAGTAAATATAATGCCTCGATTTGTAGACTATTATATTATAAAATTAAATAATTATTGTAGTGCTAATTTTATTTTAATAAAGTAAACATATATGACAGTAGATACATTTTAGTAAGGCCCTAATATTAATAAAATTGCAGTATGGCTGGTTATAACCTCATATTATTACTATTCCAAATTTCCATTTAGCATCCTGCAGTTACTACAGCACAAACAGAAACAGTGAGCACAGCAGAGTAGAGAACACAGTGGGAGCAGAGTTACCCTAGGATGCTCGGTCCATAGAATGACTCATCACATGGCCGCAATATTTGTTTAGGCTTTGATAAATAAGCGTTGACAGATATCGTTTTCGTGCGCTCTTTCCATTAGTTATACGTGTTCAGAGGCTAAAAATAACTCACTAATTAACATCAGTAAAAAATTCCAAAACACACTGAAAATTGTAATTTATACTTTTGGTTGCCTTATGTGAGATTATTTCTTTATGTTTCGGTAATGTAATGTAAAATATATTCCAGTCTCACAGCACAATATGATGGTAACACTAAACCTTAGTGACTATAAGTTATTTTATTAGGTTCTCACATAATTTTACATAATCAGTGGTTAGATTGTCAAGTACAGTCAGACACATTTCAGACAACAGACAAGCCGTATGTGGCCGGTGATGCGTACCTGTCACCTGTCCAATATTATCTCTAGATTGTCATTTAACGCACCACTATCGTGTTTGAAACATATCATCAACTGTGTGTGGTTTGTAATTACAAGAAGATACATCGATCTCAAATGTATTAGCAAATGTTTAAAAATATCGTTATTCTTGCTCTGTCGGAAAAAATATCAGAGACATTTTCTGTCAGCCGCAGTTTAATAAGATATTTATTACAGAATATGCACCTATATAATCTATTTCGAAAATCATTAGATTTGACTGATTACCAGGGGATGAACTTTATGAATAAATCTTAACGGAGACTTATAAATTGTTTTATATATTCATTTTAATTATTAGTGTCAGCTGCCACTGAAAAGCAAAACGATAGCGACTAATTTTGTCATCTTTTGGGCTACAGCTATCATTTGTAGGAGAAATAACACTTATACACCAACAGTACAGAAAAATATAGCTAACGGAAATGTGAGTTTACTTTAGAAAACCACACATGTACTGTACAAGTGTGGTTCCTCCAACAAACAGAGATCAGCTGACTGCCATATTTTTTTTCTATCCTCGAATGATTAAGTGAGGTTATGTTTGTTTCATGTGGCTATGAGTGTTAAATACAAAACTGTGTAAGTTTTTTTTTCCATTACAATGTCAAATAATGATGAAGTTCCTTTAAAGAGAAGAAAGGGTTTTCATGCTATAAAACCCAAGTGTGATGTTATTAGGGAAGCTCGTGTGAAAGACAGAACTGGAAAGGTGAAATGGTTTGTTTGTAAGGAGAAAGGAGATGACTGTAAGTGCACTATGAAGTGTTTTGAAAGGGTAAGTGCTAGTAATAGAGACGAGATAAATGACAGATTTTATAGTTTAAACACTAAAATTAACAAGATTCGTATCCTCATAGCTTGATTACAGTTCATGATATTGTGAGACGTAGGCCTATTAATGGCATAAAACGCAAAGCCTAAGAGTAAAACCTACACGTATCGTGTCTCTTATAGTTCAGGTGCCTATTCCGTATGTAAAAAGATATTTGCAGCAATACATGGAATCTCTGACAATCGCATCAGAAGACTGTACAATTTATTAACTCAAGGGAAGTCACCCATTGATATGCGAGGAAAAACAAAAACCAGGTAATGCTAAATCGAACCATGTAATTCTAGCAATATGCGACCATATCGAACAATTCCCCTTAAAAGAGTCGCGATACAGTAACAGAGTTGTCAGGTATCTTAGTGAAAGACTTAATATTAGACTTATGCATAAAGCTTTTTTGGAAAAACACCCTGATTTGGCACACGAAATAAAATACAACTATTATTACGAAATTTACCAAGAAAAGTATGGATTTTCATTTGGCAGGCCACAAATAGACACATTATGTGTCACCTGTGAGGAACTTGGTGTAAAAATTAAAAGCGTTCGGTTACATGACAGGGCTAAGCTTGTAGCAGCTGCTGAAAAATTGGTTCATATCAAACGAGCCAACAAATTTTTCAAAAAAATTGATGAAGTAACAAAAATAGTACAAAACAGTGAAGACTCGGCTGGAGTTTGCATTGATTATATGCAAAACCTGGATCTTCCAAACATTCCCATCCAAGATATGTTCTATTTGAGACAACTCACCGTAAATGTGTTGAATATGCATGATTTAAAAAACATGTAAAGCAAATATCTATGTGTACCATGCAGGTATGGCTAGAAAAGGATGTAATGAGGTTGCGTCATTTTTGAATGAGTTTCTTGAGACTCTGCCCACAAGCATAACAAATGTTTATGTTTTTACTGATGGATGCGGTGGACAAGGAAAAAATTATATAATAATACGATACCTACTACTTTCTTTGGTTGACAATAGGTTCAATGTAATTGAAGAATTTTTCCCTGTCCGTGGCCATTCTTATCTGCCATGCCACAGAGATTTTTCTGTTATCAAGAGGAAAATAAAAACTGTTCGAAGAACTTATATGTTGCATGAATATGTAGAGCAAATCATCACTTTAAGTGACAAATCAAATTTTATTGTGACTATCCCTCAGACTGAAGACATACTTGATTTCAAAACTTGGTGGAAACCATTTTATAAAAGGAAAAAACTCTCAGAATCATCAAAAGGGAGGCATGTGCTGAAAGATAAGAAGGTCCCATTCAATGTAAGCCGTTTTAGGCACTTTACTTAAAGTTCCCAAAAGAAAGGGACAGTGATAGCTAAAGAATTCATTGATGGGGTGATAGAAAACAAGTTTCTCCTATCATCTGGAACAAGCACTCCACCAAAAAGAGCCTACCCCAATGGTAAGGTACCTATTAAATTAGCAAAGATTAATGATCTTAACAAGGTATTTAACAGTTTACCACATGATGAAAAAATTTTTGGAATGAAATTTATGAGTGGCCAGTAGTAGTGGGTAATCAAGAAGATGACCAAGAAAATAGCAGTTAAATACCTGAAAGACTGTAAAACTATCAAAAAAGTATAAAGCTAACTAAACTTTGTTGAGTAAAGATATTTTGTGAAACTTACAGCACTGTAATGACTTAAACTTTTGCATATTAAAGTAAGTTTTTACATATTATTGTTCAATTAATTTCGCCCAACGACCTGGTTTATTTAAAAAAACCACAAAAGTCCAATATTTAATAATTTTATAAAAAATAATCCTAACAATAATGAATGAAACCTAGAAACTGAACCTCTAAAGGTATAACCTATAAATATTATAATAAAACAAACTCCATTAGTGGGTACACATTATGGAAGATATTAAGTTTTATTGAGTTTTCTGAAAGTTACATTTTAAGGATATGTGTGGTTTCTCAAATAAGTGATTCAAATTATAATGGTAACAAGAGAAAAATTTACAGAACAAGAGTCAGACTTAAAACTTGATTAGTTATAACACTGGGAAAGTTTATTGGCTGCTGTCCGTGGTACATTTGTGTCCATTAGGACTTGATTCCGGCGATTGGGGAACTTTGAAGCTTATGGATTAACTCCAACAGCGTTGCCAAAGTTTGTTTTAAAATCAGGTCACAAAATTGTACTTCTTTTGTAAGTACCTCTGGCATTTCTTTCCAATATTTAATGATATTTTATTGAATAGGTCCAACGACCCTGGTAGTAATTGATTTTAAAGTAGTGTGGAGAAGTCTAAAGAAGTAATGGAGTAAGAAAGTACTTTAGAGAAACAATTTTTAATCATCTGAAATAATAAATCAGCAGCTTAAACACATGAAAGGAAGAAGATAGTCGTTAGGAGATAAATAAACTTGACTGCTAGATTAGAATCTCCCTCATGTGCTACTTTATGAAGCTGCGAGCACCTAAATGAAGTTGGCTACTCTTATTTATTCATACACAGTTGTATTCCAACATTCGATAGAAATATGCCTTTGGAGAGCTACAAGACACTATTCGAAACGGTGGCCCTGATCAATCGGTGGTAATCGGCGAGCAAAGCTTCAATGATTTGCCTATCAATGTGACGAGATGCATTAAGCCATGTGAATTGTCTCACTTATGGGGAGAAAAGCCATTGCTTTGTTATAAGAATGTAGAAAGTTTCTTATTGAGGTTTCACGCATAACATTTGCAGCTTAAGCACTAAGGCAACATGGTGTTGAAGTTAGACTAATTTGGTCCCAATATAAAAAATAGAATTAACACATAATAAGAATGAAACAACACATAAAATATCAAACTAATTTTGAAATAAAAATGATTATAGATTCTTAATCTTAAATAGTTTCTGTCTCATTTTTCAGGATATATGTATTAGAAATTAATACTAATGCTTTTAAAGTATATCGAGGAATATTATCCCCTTCCAGTCAAAATACTCCCTCACTTTACTTTGGATATTTATGAAAAAGCAATAACTTTTATATAGGCTCTTAAAGAGCTGTTAGGAAGGCCAGTGCGTCTGTTTAAAGAGTTTCACTAATATGAGTATTGTGGCCTAAAGGGCTGTCATATTATATTTTGCATCATTATAGTGTGTAAAAATCTTGAAACTACCCTACTGACATCAATAACACGTAGATGATTGAATATTTCAATGACAATATTATGTTAACTTCTATCATCTCTGTCAAGCAAATGCAGGGACAGTGAAGCCGGCACTAATTAACCAGATAAGCCAATAATCGACTGAAGGCTTTACAGAAGGCTCCGTTAAAGGCAGGAGGCGATCCAGACGGTACTATGTCACATGCAGCATTAAGAAACTCAATTTATCCATCATAAAAAGAAAGCACACAAGTCTTCGGTTAAAGCAAGGTACAGTGTATCTAAATGTCATCTTGCCTTACTTTAATATTCCTGTTTACGATTTAGTCAATTTTAACCCAAACGGAATTAAATTATTTCAACCCCGGACTTCTGAAGGAGCAGAATACATCCAGGATCATAAGGTGGAGATATTTGAATTGTGTATGAGTTTTTAACCTTTAACTGAATTCACCCACTATCTCACCAGTACACAGTAAACTGCAACTTTAGTCTCTACCATTATTATTAGTATCATAAAGGTATTTATATTTATTTATTTAGAATAATTCATTCTGTGTTCGCTTTTAGACCCACTTTGAACAAGAACCTAACTATGGAAAAAACTTTGGTGTGTCCAGACAACTGATATTTTTCCGTAGTAGGCAGAGAGTAAGGCCTCATTTTGTTCCTTATAAAGGTCTTCACCCGTTTCTCTCTAAGCAGTAAATGTCTGTAATAAGGAATTATTTTAATAGTAATAATAATTTCCTAAAAGATATTGAAAATTTGGGAGTTTCCGTCACTTGAAAACACATTACTTATATTGTTAAGAAAAACTGCTTATATTGTTGTATA
Organism: Homalodisca vitripennis; assembly: GCF_021130785.1. NCBI lineage: Eukaryota > Metazoa > Arthropoda > Insecta > Hemiptera > Cicadellidae > Homalodisca > Homalodisca vitripennis. The sequence continues at coordinate 30,427 of NW_025781752.1, read as the reverse complement.
AATACTTCATTCTAATTCTGGATTTATGTTTTGGTGTCTCTTTAAATTGTGAGGGGCTTTTATAAAAATGTAATCGTAATAAAACAATAATAAATTAATTAAGTACTGAAACACAGATTCTAATTTCACTACAGTTAATATAGTTGGATTATTCAGTTAGCAAATTAAGATGTAAATTGTATGGAGAATACGGTCTGTGCAACAATGTATTATGTGATAAATCCGTTCAATTTATCAGGTTTGTGTTTCAGACCAAAGTACTTTAAGTCCCTACTAAGTATTAAACTGTTAACTCCTGGTCCTGAACCAATTATATTGTGATTATAAAGCCTCTACCTGCTCAAATTACTGTTTTACCTTTAGCTGAGGAAAACATTGTAACTAGAATAAAAATAAACAGTCCGATTATTAGTTTTATTTATAAGTTTGATTTCAAAATATATTGTTGGTAAACTGGTTTTAACAACCTTGTGAGACATTTTCCACCCCATATCACATTTGAAGAATGGCCTTGATCGAATTTCTCTTGATTATTTGACTAATGGTCTTTTGCAAACATTACTGCTTGTAGTATAAAGTTTCTTCATATAAAGATATTCTTTCTGAATAATATTATTTATATGTTAAGAATATGTAACTAATGAAGTATTCAGATGAGTAGAAATAATTGGAATTGTGAATTAGAATTTACTTTGACTTATAGAATAATAATCCAACAGATCAGAAGATTGGTATCTCAGATGTCAGCTTATTGCTACAACCATCCAAGATATGAATAGCCTCATTATCCAACATTTCCCTATATATTTGGCGGTCATTACTCTAATTGTTATTCTGTGTGTCCTGACTTTAAGGATCAGTGTTATATCATATAACTTTAATACTTATTTTAATATTATTTACTCTACACAACTATAAGGCAACGAGTAATCCTTCCAAACATTATAACTGACCTGCAAGTTAGTTCACCGTCCACTAACATCTGTTGATATAAAAGCCAATGACAGTTTACTGACTGATCAGAATATCTTGGCAACATTTTTAGCAACTCAGGATCTGACAGGGCTTGGAAAATAGGCTTAATCTCTAGCATAGTGACTTCTGGAAGATGAAAGTGCTGTGAGTGGTCATAAGTGGTCATATTATAAGAAGTTCCTGTGACAAAAAGTCGTAAGAGCTGGCAACATTCACGCTGAGATATCGTGCAGTACTTGCTTGAAATTATTTTTTAGTTGGGTTATAAATTTATTAGTACCATGTGTTATACATCATCGGATTTAGAAACTTCCAAAGAATAATAATCAACAAAAAAAACAAAAATCTAAAAAAAATTAAATAAATTCGAGTTAGACTGCCCTTAACCATAGAAACGTATGTGGTTCATGGGAGCAAAAGCTCACACTTAAATATGGTTTCAGTTATCAAAATATGTAGGTAAATTTGGAAATAAATATAAAAGTAGACTTTAACCTTTACAATTTATTTATTCTTCTAATGAATTTTTGTATAAAATTCCCATGATATTGATTAAATTTTTTTCTCGGCAAACCAAAGGAAAATAACATAGTATTCGCAGTTCAGTAAGAACAGCGGTTACGTTTGTTGGGTTGTGAAAAACTGCGCATTTCTCATTTACATTGCCTTTGAACTGATTCCCATTATGGCGTGCAACGTTCTAAAACAATCTAACTCAGCGCAAGTTATGAAAATATTGATTTATACCCTCTACGAATTAAGTTTTTTTATCAGTTTACATTATAATCGGATGTAGGCTCGAACAGTTTCTGTGGGACTAGGTACAAAGTAATCTTGGTCATTCTAACCAAATGCGTAACCGGGAATGTACTATACTCATAATTACAGAAACAATCTTAGGTTATACATGGTATCTCTAGTATATAGGCTTATTAACATCTTTTACTAATATTGGTTGTTCTTACGTTGTTCGTAAAACAGTATAGTGTTTACTATAGAAATGTCTAGAATTTAATTCCTCATAAAACTCTAAGTGCCTCATATATAAATACACCCAGGTCTTATAAGATACGCTGAAATCAGTCTTTATAATAAAGCCGGTTAGCGATCACATCTTAATATTTATTCCATTGCTGTAAGTACGTGTGCCAGGGAACTTGAATTCGGTAAGGGTTTGCAATATTTCAGGCGCCACAGGTGCGGCCCACTGAACATAGTAAACATTGTTGGGCAAGACAACAATTTATGCATGAAAATTTTCACGTAAAATATATAATAAATGAAGCAGATTATATTATTTACACATTGAATGAGTGATTATTATGAAATTGATTTGTTACTTAACATTTCAACAACTTAAATTTTATAATATTAGTTAAATATATAAAAACATAAATCACTGATTAAATAAAAAAAAAATATTTTGAGGTTTAACATAAACTATTTCCAATCGCTATATTTTGGCCTATAAACGTTAGAACACCATGTATTTTTATTCATATTAGTTTTTTTATCCTGGATACATTTGAAATTACTTCTGCACACGGCGGAAGGTGTAATAAATATAATTTTGGTAACAAATGTTAATTTCTTCCCACCCATTTACTGTTCTTAACTGGCGTTTATTTTAGAGAGATAACTCTCCTCGCTAAAGTTTGTTTTATGTAAACTAATTCACCAAGGTGAATTATCTAAAAGTTTTATCTCATCTCTCTTGAAAATTATGATAAAATATTAAAGTATATAAAGTAACAAACACAAGTTTCATTAACATTTAACGTATTTATTTTTCATATACTTTGTGTTACTTTTAATATTAAAAGTAAACCAACTCTCTTCATATCAATATTCACTTTATATATACTGTATATTAAAATAAGTTAGATTTCCATAGAATAAAAGTAAAGCAAAACAAAAATTTGACCTGGAGAAGTAAATAACTGGCAGGTAAAAGGATTGAATACAGAAATTGTTAATGAGGTAAATCAAATACCATTAACCGTAGGCAAATTGAAATCCTCTTTGAAATTTATTCTTGACAGTTACCTACCGATTAATTGAATAATATCTGTAAAATGGACGACAGTACTTTTTAAAAACTATAATACAAGTACATTCAAAACACAGTATCCTGGGGCTAAGACATTATCAATATATCAAAGAACGGACTTGTAAGGGTCAACTATAAATTTTGTTCTATTTTGTTTTGTTGTTCATTCAGATCTTATATGAAAATTTGTTTTGAGATATAAATATGTGTTTTTCATCTGCTCTAATTCAAACCTCATTTCAAGAATTAAATATTTAAGCCATCGTGGTTATGGGGTTTCAAGGTTGAAAATTGATTGGCGAAAATATGCTCAAATGCTAAATTTAATAGGAATGGATTTCTATTGGAAAAATTAATACAACACATTTTGTTATTCTTTCTTAGTCATCTATAATTACAAAAAGTCTTCCTTGAATTACAAAACAAAGTAAAAAACAGTATTAAAAGAACGTTTTTCTATACCCACATTACATCCTGCATACTTAAATGGAACCAACCCTAACAAAGAATAATGAATAGAGTACTGGTAAGTTCGACTAATTCACACCTGCTATCCTGGATATCTGGTGGGCCCATATGAATGTTGTATGTACAATTTTTATTCTGCTTTGAGTTAAAGAAACATTGAAACCGTCTTCCCTTTATTTTGTCTTTGACTTATAAAAACTTGCTATAACATTCTTTTGATTATCTGTTTTTCGGAATATTTAATTTACCTAAAGAGGTTCCAGATATCTTAGAAAGTGCTGAAGAAATGTACACATTTATTAAATGCTTTGCCACCATTTAATAGTAACTGACACCTGTTATTAATATTTTGATTCTTCTATAAGCAAGTAAAAAATAATTTTTATCATAAAAATAACTAAAGTACCATTAATAAAATGTGTTATATTTGTAAAATAAAGACAAAAATAATTCGTCTTTCTCATCAAAGAAGGTTACAAAAATTAAAAACATGTACGATTGCATGTGATATTAGAGGATATGTAATTTGATCATATAAGAATTTTTACAATATATCGTAAAAAAAGAAGATGAGAACTCAAAATAAACTAGTAAAAATCACTCCCCTTCATAACTTAATTTATCTTATATATCACATGATATATATTAAACTATGAAGAAGAAACACTCACTGTCTAATAAATGGGCTTTAAATGAATTCTTTTATTGTTAACACTCTCGTGCAAACAAGCATACATCCATGATTTCTTTAGCGGTGATTCTCTCAAATTGCTGTAAAGCTTTAAAAATAATATATTTCATGTATACTAACAATTAAAAATTTCGTAAAGATCTTAAAAATGCTACTAATAACATGACTGTTTACATTTTTACCATTATAAAACGTTTTGATGATGATAGCGTACAGGTATATGGTACAAAATTACAGATTAATTTGGCACCTGAAATGCACTCGCTGTGGTAGACTTAAGAGGACTAGGTATTTCCTATTTTATGCACGGTCCAAATTGATGCTTAACGTGCTGAAAATTTTTTAGGAATTATCACTCCTGATAATTATCGAGTTTACTGTCCGATGTGGGTCTAAAAATGAATTTTACTTGACATGCGCTTATTTGTGACAATTAATAACGCTGTTTTACACACTAATAGGGATAAGATGGTGTCAAGGGTATAAAATAAGCTACAAAGGTTCAATATACGTCATTAATTTAACGGAATACCCAATGTTCCTTCATTAACAGTCACTATTATGATAGATGGTTGCCCCCGAAATACTAGTGTTTACAATGAAGATGATATATGATTCACAGTAAATATATAACTGTAGCCAACGCTGGTTGAACTGTTACACAGAGAGTATATAATGTTACTGAATTAACTGTAAGTATCATGGTTGCCCCCTAATTAATGGTGTTTACACTGAAGATTATGAATGCGTCACAGTGAATGTGATTGTATGCGATGCTGAATGAACTTTTACACAGATAGAATATAGTTTTACAGCATTAACTGTCACTCTAGTGATATAGAGGCCTCTGAAATAATTTTTAACAATACATATCGTGTAATGTACGAAACTCAGGAGCTGCAGCTGTATCTGAAGCTTTATGAAATACCAAACAAGACTAGTTGTTACGCACTTATGAAGTCATACATAGAAACAGTTCTATCAGAGCTTTAGCAACATATCTCGACTGTTTATGTGACCATAATATAAGGTACTATGATGTTATAAGTGAAGATTTTTATAATTCAGTAACGGTACTTAAAACTACGTGTCAGTTAACAAGTTTCACCAAGGTTGCACGCAAAAATCTATATAGCTCATGTCATTCTCTATGTGTTCTACGAACATATATGCAGACATGCAAACGCACAGTAAATAAATGTTTACATCCCTTTGTCATACACAAGAGAAATTATGCCAACCTACTGGGTGAAGAGGCTTCAATGACGCTTAGTCAAATCTCATCGCAGGTATATTCACCATCACAGAACTCATCCTTGTCTAGGTAGAAATGAAGTTTCATGATGAAACTAAGTTTGCAGATGAACTACTTCCAGTTATCTTGCCTCATATTAAATTGAGATGTTTCACTATGTGGGTTTTATATATGTGTGAAAATAAAATGTTCTTTAACCTAGCGAGGGTACTACAACGCGTGTCCAAATTTTTCAACGATTTATAACACTGACTTATTGTTAAATGTGAATTTTCCTTCAAAATATAAAGGCTTTCGCTGATTTTTATTGATATATCATGCCAAATGACCTTTCAAATATTTTTCACTGAGTTATATTTCATATTAAGATTTAAATTATAATATTCCCTGTAAGCTAGGTAGCATAATACATCACAAGTGCGCTGAAATAAAAAGTTTGATATCAACGTTTAACACTGACTTTTATTTTGTTATTTTTTTGCTGCATGAATAATCTACATTTTTTTAAGAACCTCACGTTAAAATATATTGTATAATTATATTCAACTTCATTTAATAATTTATTAGTTCTTCTATTTTTCGTGTTTGCCATCATGGTAGTTCATAAGATCAAAGTAAAAGTATTTTATAACGCTCGGCCATATCCTAATTTGTATTCGCTGACGCTCAGGAAACGATACATTATTTTTAATTTTTAAACGAATGAAATTAATATATGTTTTGGCGAACAATAGCAAATACTTACTTTTAAACCATCAATCAGGAAAACGATTAAAGAAAATAATTACAGTGAATAACAAATTTATTTTTAAACATATAGTAAAAATCTGGAGATTGCATCAGAAAGTAAAATGATCCCTAATTTGTGTACATTTTCCTCAATCGGTGCAATTTGTTGGATTTAACTGTAAGATTTATTTATGAGGATAAGTAAGCCTTGTTCTCCGTTTATTAATTAGCCATGCCAATTTGATATCCATATGTTTTTAAACTATATAACCCATAATTTGATTTTTGGCGATAACACTTCCTAAAAAATATAAAAATCACATAATCACAGGCTGAGCGTTCGTGAACCCAACATCTCAAGGAATTGGAAATATTATATTACATAAACGTGGCATAAAGTGCCATTTACACAAAGGAAACATCGAGTTCAAAGATGATGCATGTCCCCCCATTAGTTATGGCTGATCAGCAGCAAGGTCCGGGGTGATATCTTGGGAATGAATTGAGATGCAGACTTAATGGTTAAAGTAGTAATTTCACCGTAGGTTGGATTTTGACGACAACACATTGGAGAGAATGATAACTTTTTAAGCGGCATTCATTACAACACACATCCAGTGGCTGAGTGAAGCGAAGTTATTCACTCGATTCCACACAAAAAAACTTCACACGATCTGCCAATAATTAAACAGGAATGCTTGACTGGAAATCCAAAAATTATTTCCAGCTTAATATTTAAAACTATTTTCCAATCTTCCTCCAAAGTATATCTTTCCAAAGTAATTAAACTTTACACTTTGAAGCGTAATAAGACTATATCAACTCGTAATACATGTAGTTTGTTAATTCATCCTTAAAAAATTAAAACAAACGCAGTCGAATCATCCGTTCCATTTAACTTTTCACATTACCACTCTGTTCTTTTGGTAGCTTGTTCCCTCAGTCTGAATGTAAACTGTTATTGCACGCAATAAAAGAATTCACATAATCTTGTTTTCCTATACCTATCACACTTTCATTGAACTGTCCATTTCCCACTTGCAGTATTTTTCTCTTATCCCAACCTCCCAGTTCGTAATTTTTCATGAAAGATTTTGTACCGTTGTTTAGTTTTATTTTATATAATACACGTTTTTTTAAACTCTGTTGCGCGTCTCTGATTAATATAAGTTACATCGGATGTACTTGGAACTAAATTAGTAGCGGATTAATAACCTAATTGGCACGCGTATTACTATTTTATCTCGTGAACTTTGTAGCTGCCGTTCCTGCTGACGCACAAAATTTTCACGTTTGTCTGTAAGTAAAATATATATTTTATATCTCTTTTAAGTGAGACATCTAGTTTTGAAGCTAATATTAAGTGACGTTGTAAACAGTAATATAACTTATTTTGGGTGATGTTTTAATTGATAGAATAATACTGATAACAGTGTGGAGATGTCCTTCTGACGAGACCAAGTTCTCATGAATCTTAAGTTTTCTCGAAAAATGCTTAATATAGTCGTGATTTAGGCGAGTTCAACTTCGAGTCTCTAAATTATCTTCGAGTGCTTCCTGCACTCGTGTTTTAGACTTCTAGTCTATTAATCTTCACTTTTCCCGTCTCAGCTGCAATTTCAATCCAAGATGCTGACGCATGGGCTTGTGACTCGTCATCAAGAGAAGGGAAATAAATTTTAAGTCTTAATAATTATTGGTTTATATACGAAATTCCCATATAAAATTGGAACCATTAGGCCCACCCTTATGATATTATTTAGTTCATTATCACTCTATTTGACAGCAACGTGGAAATACACTATTTAAATTTATTATATAAATGGTGATTTTATTTGCCTCAATTAACATATAAGTAAACTTAGCTAATAAAGTATTCATTACTACGACCTCAGCGGTATCCAACGCCATGTGATTCGTCAATTTGGTACAATTTTATAACTGCAAGTATAAAACAAAGTGAACGTCTTAGTTTTCTTTGGAATTTTTAATTATTTGGTATTTTAATTAGACCAACATAAACCAAGAGTTTAATCGCAATTAAACGGATTACTAGAAACATGCTGTACACTTTTCCAATAATAAAGTTATTCTGCATTGTTTATACTGTTTTGTTTTAGATAAAACGCACATTGGAAACACTTATCAGCTGTACGAAATGGCAGGAAAGAGGCCTTCATGCTCTGAACAACGTATTATTCAAAGAGAAAACGCAACTTATGAGAGATTCTTATCGGAAAAAGCAGTAAACCCATATATATATACAGGGTGTCCAGCAACCATTCGAACAAACTTTGCCACATTGTTCAGCAGGCCAAAACTAACAAATAATGGAATATAACAGGTGCCCTATTTCACTTCGTTTAGCGTCTGTATGTTTTTTTGGGAAAAAATTTACTACTCAAAAACCACTTAAGATACAGGATTCAAACTTAACAGTTATGTTAACCTAGTGTTGGTCCTTTTCAATGAAAAAAAATAAAACAAATATCTCTCTGCATTTCAAAAATGGCGGCCGTTCAAAATTTTCAAATTGTATTAGCTTTGAAACGGCTACTTTGACAACAAATTCACCAGAATAATTGTTTTAGCATATTTTATTACCAATTCAAAAATTTTCGTTTCAAAAAGATTGAATAACAAATAACTGAGTTATAGCACCAAACGTAAAAAACAGGTTAAATCCATGGATTGCAAGTACATACAACAATGTAGTGGATTTTTACGAATAAACTTTTTAAGGTTCTTTATTAAAATACTGAACAATTATTATAACCTAAAAAAATATTACTATCATTTTTGTTCCATTTACAGTAATCAATGTGTTACACACACACAAATAAAAAAGAAACAAACTATTCACAATGCTCTTAACAAAACAATAGCATAATATTACATGAAAACAGCTGACCAACAATCAGCAACCAAATCAGGTGTTTTAAATGAAGAAAAACTAATAAACAAACTATCAAGATATTGTTGAGCAAGTCTATGTTTTGAACGTGATTGTCACTGTTTGAATGTTCTGTTCTTCTTTATAATTCCTGTTAGTTTTTCTGTTAATTTGAATTTCTTTTATTACTTTGTTTCTTGTACGATATGAAACCGTTTTACTTTTGAAGAGTATGCTGATATTCACTTTGTGTACTGACTTGCTGGAGGCAATGCCAGATTAGCTAGCAGACTGTACAGAGAGCGCTTTCCAGATAGGCTGCACCCAGTTCATAGCGTCTTCAGTTGCCGTTCATATTCGTCTTAGGGAAACTGGGACATTTGAAAAATAATGTTGTAGAACGGGTAAATCCGTACAGACTGTTTATTTTGAAGAAGAGGTTTTATTATTCGTAGAAGAAAACTTCTCCACCAGCGTTCGCGCTATTGCTCATAATTTGGATGTATGCAAAAGTTGTTTGATATTATAGTAGCTACCGAAACAATTTTGGTTCCAGTTATGCAATCAGCACCTTATATGATCGATGGGTATAATATAAAAAGGCATGACAGAGAAGGAAAAGAAGGAGGTGGCATAGCTGTATACCCTAGAAGTAATCTTAGTTATAGAATAATAGCCTCATCCGACTCTAGATATAGTAAGAAAGTAGAGTATATTGTGTTAGAAGTTACGTGTGTCTGGAAATTGTTGTTATGTGCAGTATATCGCCCCCCAAAAGCATCTGGAATGGCCGAGCTGTTTGATATTGTAGCTAATTTGTTGCCCACACATGATAATTTATTGATGTTAGGTGATTTTAAATACTGATCTCAGCTCTAATAGAATTTTTGCTGATAGAACCGCATTATTGAATCATGTTGAAGCTCTTAATTTAAATATTTTACCAAGGAATGCAACCTACCACTTACCTAATAGCGATACACTGTTGGACTTAATTATAGTAAATGATGTAAATAAGGTAAAAAAGCATGGTTCAGTTGGCTGTTTCAGGGATTTCTTACCATGAATTAATTTATGTAGAATTAAATTTAAGAATTAAGTTAAATGTAAATAAGAACAGATTAGTTATAAGAGATTTTAAGCATGTGAATATCATTAATTTAAAAAATGAATGTTTAAATACGGATTGGGGCAATGTGTATAGTAGTAATAATATTGATGAAATTGTAAATATGGTTGAGGAGAGATTGTTGGAATTATTTAATACATTTGTACCTGAAAACGAGTTATCCGTAAGAAAAGAAAGCCATGTCCTTGGATAGATGAAGTTCTGAAAGGGTTGATGACACAAAGAGACTCTAAATATAAGCGTTATGTTAGAACAAAAAAAATGTCGGGGACTGGGAAGAGTACAGACAGTTAAGAAATAGAATTAAGAGATTACAGAGAGATGCCAGGAATGGAAATTTTCGTTCGTTACTAGAGGAACAAAAATCGGGCAAATATTTTAAGTAGTCAGGGTGCTGATAAGGAAAAATAAACATATTTCAGACCCTATAGTTAACATCAATGACCTTAATAACTATTTTTGTGGTGTTTAATAATGGTATAGACGATAACCTGATTGAATATTATAAGAGTAAGAGAGAGAACTAGGAGAGACTCATAATAATTTTGTGTTTTACTAATATTACTGTAGAATTAATTCATAGTGAGATTAAAAAAACCATTTCCTCTAATGCAGTGGGAAAATGATGGCATACCATTAAAATTCGTAAAATTGGTGTATGATGAAATAAAATATGTTTATGTTACATTTTTAACTACTCACTTAATAATAGTGTTTATCCTAGTCAGGGGAAGAGAGCAATAATTCTGCCATTACCAAAGATAGATAATCCATTAGAATGTAAACACTACAGGTCTATAAATATTCTGTGTGTTCTAGGGAAAATTCTTGATAAGCTTGCATATAAACAGGTCAGCGAATATGTTAATGTAAATAATATCCTGTTCAAATACCAGTCTGGTTATCGCTCTGTATACAGCACTCAAACTGCCCTGATTAAGAGTAACAGATGATATCAGACGAGCCATGGATCAGAGGAAGTTAACAATATTAATGCTCTTGGACTTTAGTCGAGCTTTTGAGTGTGTCAACCATAGGCTACTATTGTCTGTACTTGAATCATATAATTTTGATGACATAGTTCTTAAGTGGTTTTGCTCTTATTTAGTAGATAGAGTTCAAAGAATTAAAACTCAAAGTGGTATACTGTCTGAATGGAGGTGTAACCCTGTAGGGGTGCCTCAGGGTTCAACAATGTCCGCATTGTTATTTAGTTTGTACATAAATAGAATAGATGAACCAATTACTTTTTGTAAGACAATGTTATATGCTGATGACATGCAAATGTACACACACTGTCAGTTGGATGAAATTAATATTGCTGTTGACCGCCTAAAACGCTGATCTTACAATGTTATATAAGTGGTGCACACTGACCATCGGGCTAAGCCTGAATGCAGCTAAATGCAAACCCATAATATTAGGAACACCTCGTCTTTTATCTCGTGTTAACATAAGTGAGATTTTTCATGTAAAAATAAATGGGTTTGCACTTAATTATGAGCATGCTGTTGTTAACCTAGGTGTTAGATTATGTAATACGCTGTCATGGTCGGAGCAAGTTAAACTATATTCACAAGAGAGTATACCAAAGTTTGTATAGGCTTAAGAGGCTATGTTTCAATCCAACTGTACATATAAAAAAATTGCTTGTATCTACCCTTATCTTTCCATATTTAGACTATTCCAATGCCGTATTTTGTGATATAAACAATGAACAACTACAGAAGCTACAAAGGGCACAGAATGCATGTATTCGTTATATTTTCAATTTACCAATAGATGAGCATATTACTGTTTATTTTAAAGATCTATGTTTGTTAAAGATAAATAAAAGAATTGAGTACAGTGTTCTGTTACAAATATATAAAATTTTGATGTTTTGAAAATCCAGATTGTTTATTCCATCAATATATAATGATGAACCGCGTGCATGGTAGGCAAACAAGATTTGGTAATTTAACTTTACAATTCCCAATTCATAGAACAGTAATATATAATAAGTCTTATCATGTAAGTAGTATAAGATTATTAAATAACTTTGGATGACAATATTAAATATGCTCCTAGTGTAGCTTTGTTTAAAAAAAAGGCTAAAGAATCATTTGTTGGCTAGATATGATTAACAACTGCATCCATTTTGTAAACATAATATGTGCATGTATATATATATAATAAATAAAATTTTACTTAGGTTACCATGTAAATATACTTGTTTTGTGCTGTTTTTCTTTTCGTGTTGTATGAATTTGTAATGAATATTTATTAAACTATTTATTGTGTATGTTAAATCCATGTGTTTTTTGTAAATTGATTGCTGTGTTTATGTTAGTTTGAGAGGAATATTTATTGCATGTAATACTTGAATTTTATTTATAATTTGTAATGTTTCTAACTGTTAAATTATTATATAAAAACTAAAAAGAAATATATGTTTATTATCAATAATATTTTGAATGTATCATATAATTGTGTACTGCAGGATAAAATTAGTAACAATCATGCAATGTAAAGGTATAGTCATAAAAGCTGCTTGGTATACAGTGTTAAATTGCTTATTTATAAGTAATGGATGTTTTAGGCACGACTGAAATGAATTATAACTTGTAAATTGTTTGGGGCCTGTCCTGGCGGAAGAGTGGACCATTGGTCTAAAGCCAGGGCAGGTAAAATAAAGAAATTGTCAAATTCTCTCTCTCTCTCTCTCTCTCTCTCTCTCTCTCTCTCTCTCTCTCTCTCTCTCTCCTCTCTCTCTCTCCTCTCTCTCTCTCTCCCTCTCTCTCTCTCTCTCTCCTCTCTCTCTCTCTCTCTCTCTCTCTCTCTCTCTCTCTCTCTCTCTCTCTCTCTCTCTCTCTCTCTCTCTCTCTCTCTCTCTCTCTCTCTCTCTCTCTCTCTCTCTCTCTCTCTCTCTCTCATCCTCTCGTCTCTCTCTCTCTCTCTCTCTCCTCTCTCTTCTCTTCTCTCTCTCTCTCTCTCTCTCTCTCTCTCTCTCTCTCTCTCTCTCTCTCTCTCTCTCTCTCTCTCTCTCTCTCTCTCTCTCTCTCTCTCTCTCTCTCTCTCTCTCTCTCTCTCTCTCTCTCTCCTCTCTCTCTCTCTCTCTCTCTCTCTCTCTCTCTCTCCTCTCTCTCTCTCTCTCTCTCTCTCTCTCTCTCTCTCTCCTCTCTCTCTCTCTCTCTCTCTCTCTCTTCTCTCTCTCTCTCTCTCTCTCTCTCTCTCTCTCTCTCTCTCTCTCTCTCTCTCTCTCTCTCTCTCTCTCTCTCTCTCTCTCTCTCCTCTCTCTCTCTCTCTCTCTCTCTCTCTCTCTCTCTCTCTCTCTCTCTCTCTCTCTCTCTCTCTCCTCTCTCTCTCTCTCTCTCTCTCTCTCTCTCTCTCTCTCTCCTCTCTCTCTCTCTCTCTCTCTCTCTCTCTCCTCTCTCTCTCTCTCTCTCTCTCTCTCTCTCTCCTCTCTCTCTCTCTCTCTCTCTCTCTCTCAGTCGTGGGACGGACGCGGTACAGTACACAGCTCGTCGTAGCTGCTCCGAGTATTTTGAGGTTAGCCGCTGCTAGCAAGTGATTTATACTGTGCTTTTATTGGTTTTCATTTATTTATATTCTTTCAGTTAATTTTTTATTGCTTCGTGGATTTTGCTGTTTACAATGAACTGTCAAAAGTGTTATTTAATTGTGCAAAAAGACTCTAAACATTTAGTATGTATAGAATGTAATGGTTATTTTCATTTGGAATGTGTTCAACATTTGAAGGAATCCGATTATGAATACATTCTTGATTCACAAGTTAATTGGAAATGTTCAAACTGCAACCGTGTGAAGCCTTGTCGTGGTGACAACACTCCTGTAACACCGCTGAGTGAGAAAATGTCTGGTTTTAAATTGAAAAGTGGATCGGAAGCTGATTCAGACTCCAGTACTACAATTGTTACAGGTACGACAAAGAAATCAATTTGCTTTACATGTAAAAAAGGGTTTTCCTATAATTCGTATAGAGCAATTTGCGTTAAGTGTGACAAAAGTTTTCATTTCAAATGTATTGGGATGTCGAAGGAGGAGTATACAGGGAAGTCTCGATCGTGGACTTGTACAGATTGTGAGGAGTCGGGTTTGATTAATACAGAAATAGCTACACAGCTGACGGAAGATAAGATTACGGTCGAGCGGCCAGACGTAACGATCCTTGCTCTGTTGAATGAAATGAGAGAATTTAGATCAGAGGTCAGGAAAACAAATAGTGGGTTTGCTAATCAGTTGGAAAAATATTCTGAATGGATAATTGAGAATGGAAAGAAAATTGATGATATTGGGAAGAGTATGGAAAAAGTTTGTAGCGGACATTTCTGTAATTTATCAGGAAAATGCAAATTTAAAAAAAAATGTGCAAGATTTGACAGTAAAATTAAATGCAATGGAAACAGGCAAATAGAGATAAAGATTTGGAAATTAGTGGAGTTCCTTTTATGGAAAGAGAGAATCTCATTGGATTGATCGGTAGAATCTCAGAAGTTATTGGCTTCACTTTTAATGAAAACATGATTGATAATGTGTTCAGATACAAAGGAGCCGGTACAAAACTTGGAAATATTGTTGTTCGATTCGTACGCAAGTTGGACAAGGAAGCAATGGTGACAAAACGCAGAGAAAAAAGGAACCTTAATTCTCGTGACATTGGATTTATGGAAGGAGAGGCGACCGTCATTTACTTCAATGATAGCTTGACGATGGAAAGAAGAAAGTTATTGAATGCAGCACGTGCTGTGAAGAATGAGAAACAATACACTTATTTGTGGGTTCGAAATAGTCGAATCTACATGAGGAAAAATCAAGGTGATCGGTATGTGATTATCAACAGTCAAGATGACATTGATAAACTTGTATGAAGAGTGAGAAGTGTCATGAGGAAAAGTGTTTTATCAAGCAGTCAAGGAAACGTATTTAAAAAGGGATATGTGTTAAATGTTAAATTAATTATACCCCTGTGTTTTGTTGTTTTATTGGTTTTTCATACGAATCTCGAGGAAAAGGTCTTTTTTCAATATTGTGTGTAGGTTTAACTATTTGTTTTCAACATGTATTGTAGTGGATAAATTTTGTAACTGTTATTATGGAAAATGTATTTTGTTTTGTAAAATTGTTAAAATTAATGACAAATAGTACTTTTAATATTGCTAATCAGAATAGTTCTAGAAAAGATTTAAAAGTGGCACATGTAAATGTGGAGAATCTTCAGGTTCATAGAGAATCTTTTTTTAATGTGTTTAATGACGGTGTATTCGATGTCATTGCAGTAACAGAAACCTTTTTGAAGCCTGTGGTTTTCCTCAGAGCCATATATTGTTAAACGGTTATGATATTTTAAGACACGATAGACAAGATAAGGAAGGAGGAGGGGTAGCTATTTATTTTAAGAAAAGTTTTAATACTAGGGTAGTAGCGTTTTCGCAGGCTTCTTACTGCAGAAAACCTGAGTTTTTGATTATAGAAATGTCATTAGGGTGGAAACTTCTTCTTTGTGTGGTGTATCGGCCACCTAAAATTGGTTTTATTAATGAGTTTTTTGAGATTATTGCTAATTTATTGCCTTTATATACTAATATTTTAATTATTGGTGATTTCAATACAGATCTAGCAACAAACAGAGTTTTTGCTGATAAAAATGAACTTGTAAATTTAGTTTAGTAATTTGAATTTGTCTATTTTACCTTTAAGACCTACTTTTCATTTACCACAGTCAGACACATGGCTAGATTTGATAATAATGTAATGAGCTTAAATAGAGTTAAGAATTTTGGTCAAATACCAGTACCAGGAATCTCATATCATGACATGATATATGTTGAATTGAATTTGAAGGTACGATTAGCTAATAATAAGGAATTAATAGTGATTAAGGATTATAAAAATATTGCAATAGATGAACTTAATAATGAGTGTAGTAATTTAGAATTTAATGAAATGTATTTGAAAACTACTATAGATGAAAAAGTGGATATTGTTTCAGATAAAGTATTACAATTACTTAATAAATATGTTCCAGAAAGAAAGATTTCAAAAAATAGAAATCCATGTCCATGGATTAATTCTGAAATTAAAACTCAAATGAAAGAAAGAGATAGGTTATATAAACAATATATAAGAACAAAAGATGTATTTATTTGGGAATCTTATAGATTGATAAGAAAATAGGGTGAAGAGATTGACTAGAGATGGTAGAAACAGGTACTTTGATAAGTTGTTACGAGTAGATAAGCCTAGCAAAGATGTGTGGAAAGTTATAAAAAATCAAGGAGCGGGAAAGCAATGTAATAAATTAAGTGAACCTGTTGTAGATTTAAATGATTTAAATAATTATTTTTGTGGTATAGATAATGTAATTAATAGGGATTTAGTAGATTATTATGAAGCTCTGAGAGACGTTGATGATAATAATCATACTTTTCTGAAATTTTTCAAATGTTAGTTATAAAGATATATCTGAAGTGTTAAATGAGATATCTTCCAATGCAGTAGGTAGTGATGGTATTTCATTGAGGGATGTGAAGTTGGTGTTTGAAAATATAAAACCTGTAATTTCGCATATTTTTAACTTCTCTCTGCAGTGTGCTAAATATCCTGATCAGTGGAAAAGGTCAATGATTTTACCATTACCTAAAGTTGTAAATCCTATAGAATGTAAGAATTATAGACCTATAAATATATTATGTGTTTTGGGAAAGGTATTAGACAAATTGGTGTATAAGCAGGTTATTGAGTATGTTAATGACAATAATATACTGAATAAATATCAGTCAGGTTATAGAACACATTTTTAGTACACAGTCTGCTTTAGTAAAAATAACTGATGATGTAAGACTAGGGATGGATAGAGGGTGCCTTACTGTACTAATGTTACTTGACTTTAGCCGTGCCTTCGATTGTGTAAATCATAAGTTGTTAGTTTCAATTCTTAAATCTTATAATTTTAGTGATAATGTTGTTCAATGGTTTGAGTCGTATTTGGAAGGGAGGCTACAGCAAATTAGAACTGTCGAAGGTAAGAAATCTGACTGGAGACTTAATCCTCTAGGTGTACCACAAGGTTCAACTTTGTCGTCATTATTGTTTTCTTTGTACATTAATCGAATTAATGAATGTGTTATTTTTAGTAATATTATGCTGTATGCGGATGACATACAGTTATATGTTCAATGTACACCTGATAAAATAAATGATGCTGTTAATCAATTAAACGTAGATTTAACTAATATTTTCTCTTGGTGTAGTGATCATGGGTTACAATTAAATATATTGAAGTGTTAAGCCGATAATACTAGGAACCTCTAGATTGTTGAATACTATTAGTGAAGACAATATTACGCCTATAGAAATCAATGGGCAGATTGTTAAGTTTGAAAATTCAGTTGTAAATTTAGGACTTAGAATTATGGGTAACTTGTCGTGGGAAGAGCAAGTAAATTATGTTTGTAAAAAGGTTTTCCAAAGTTTGTATCAATTCAAACGTTTTATGTTTCAAGCCAACAACTCATACAAAAAAACAGCTTGTGATGTCATTGATTTTCCCACATTTTGATTATGCTATGTCAGCATATTGTGATATAAATGACGAAACTAAGTAATAGGTTACAAGTTGCACAAAATGCTTGCATTAGGTATATTTTCAATCTACGATTGGATGATCATGTAAACTAGGTATTATAAAAGAGTTGGAATTGGCTAAAGATTAAAGAACGGAGGGAGTTAAGTATATTGAGTTTAGCTTTTAAGACTTTTGAAATATAAAAACGCCCAGAATATTTGTATGAAAAATTTGTTAGAATGCAAGATGTTCATTTGAGACAAACAAGATTTGGTGATCATATTTTGCAAATTTCCAATCCATAGAACGGTGATATATTCTAAATCTTTTCGTGTCCAATCAATTAGGTTATTAAATAAACTAGAACGAACATTAAAAGAAGAGCAAAATGAGAGAATATTTGTGAAAAATATAAGACGTTTATTGCTTTTAAAATATAGTGAATAGGGGTTAGAAAATAAAAATGTTATTATGAAATCATGCTTAAGATAAACAGTGTAATAAAATAAGGCTATATTTGAGTTGTTAATATAGATTAAAGTGTATTTGGATTATAATTGTTTTTCTTCTTTATATTATGTGTTTGTTTTGTAGATTGTATTTACAATGTAATGAAATGAAGTGTTGGAATTATATTTACGTAAGAAACATGATAGTATATTTTGATTTAAAAAAAATAAAAAAAAATAAATATATATATATTTAACTAGATATATAATAACAATTTATTCCTTGTACAATGTATAAATCATGTTTGTAAGGTCAAACGTTTGTAAGACCACGACCTATGTTCTGTGTTGTAATCTTTTGGTGCCTGTCCCGGTGGAAGAGTGGACCTTTGGTCTAAACCGGGGCAGGTAAAATAAAAAAATTGGTGTCAAATTGGTGTCTCTCTCTCTCTCTCTCTCTCTCTCTCTCTCTCTCTCTCTCTCTCTCTCTCTCTCTCTCTCTCTCTTTCTCTCTCTCTCTCTAGGTGAATGACGAAATACTGATGGTTGGTTTGGATAACTCTTTAAAAAATTAGTCTAAACCAGGCCAGGTAAAATAAAGAATTTATAAATTTTTCAGCCCCCCCTCTCTCTCTCTCTCTCTCTCTAATGAGACAATTAAGGTTTATGTTATGAGCGTAAAAATAATAATTAATGTGTTAGCCTTTTTTGGCCTAAAAACACATATTGCGTTCAACCTTTTCTTAGACCTATTTTAATACAATTCTTGTGGATATGGCATAAATTTTCGACGTCTGTCTTCCGACGGAGACCTCATCAAACATATTAGTTTTAGATATACGGAAAGTGTGTCAGTAGTTATTACCTGAGATTATAACCCGCTGAAATTACGTTCGCTATATCATCATGAAACATCACGCTGGTTAGTTATAGGAGTGTAAACTAGATCCGAGAAACTGATCTTAATTCTCTGTACTTAACATGAATCGAGCTGTATTGCTATGTGAGCAGTATCAAGCTGATAAGACAAACGTAGTAATTGAGATCAGTAAAAAACACATAAGATAATTAATATGTATATTTCTAACCTTGTCGTCGCTTCGGTGGGTAACAGTAATATTTTATAATATATACAGAAAATACACAGTAATATATACAGTTTAAACCGTCTGGTATAGCGAAACCCGCAATTCTACTTTGTATATAAATGATGTATAGGATAATACATCATAGTATAATGATCTAATAATATAAAATATTAGTTCCTCTTTATAACGATGTATAATATGATACGTTAATATCGCGTACAATTATTTGTTGTTTCACATTTGAATTGAAATAAAAATAAACTACAACCATAGATTAATTGAGTCATTTTTTAATTTTTCCTGGAAGGGATAATAATATAACCATGTCTGTATATAGTCTTATCTCATTATGTTTCAGGTATAGAACTTAGGGGTGATCGAAATGCTACCTATAACTACTTGGATTGTAGATATTAATATTCAGACATCCAAGGACGGTATAGAATATTTTTGATTAGTAAGCTCCGAGTGAATATTCAGTAACATTTATTACCAGATTGTTTAAAATTATTAAATATTATCTGGTTTGTCTTAAATAAAAGCACAGTTCTAAATTAAAATAATTTATTTATTTTAAACTTTGGAAAATTAGTTAGATCGATTTTCAGAATTTTTCATAACTTTTTTTTCTACCAAGAATTGACAAACCGTTTAGTAATTTTAAAAGGTGCTTTGGCAAGAAATAAAAATATTAATCAAATTTATCAAACTAAAAAATCAGAGCTCTCTACTGGAATAAAATAATAAAGTTTTCAAATAAAAAATCAGATACCACTTGGAAATAACTAAAATAAAAATATTAACTTCTAAGTTCGCTCGAATTTTCAAAATAAAAATCGAACTCTTTCCACGAGTTGTTACTTAACTTTCAAATCCTTGCAATTCAGATAAAAACTCTCTCAACAATAATTAATGTTCAATTAATTTCAAATGAATAATTGACAATGAAAGAGTTTCAATTAAATATTAATAAATTACCAAATTTCCGAATTTCAATTAAATTTATTATCAAACTTCAATTTTATTTCACTTTTGTTCAAGTTTTGAACCAAATGTAAGTTTTATGATTCCATTGTGCTCTATTGTTCATGGAGAATCAGTTATGCAGATTGCTCTGTAGTTTCTATGAATTGAATTTTTCCTATAAAAAAGACAACAAAATTAATTTAATATCAGATCTAGAAGACTATTTCAATATAAAGTACAATAAATTTTGATGCTTACCTCAAAATACCTCGCGGAAAAAATTTTTAGAAATACGGGCGCACTGTAATCAACTTAATTCACGAAAATTACCAAAAGAAGAGCGAAAATTATGAGCTGGCGGTTATATACTTCCCCTTCCCACCAATTCTGATGGACATCCGCGGTGTTCTCTCATTGGGCCCAGCCGAATCCAACTCAAGAAACAATAGCCTTGTCAGATCTAACGTAACTGCAGAACAAGACAATTTCTGGTAAATTCAAGGCAGTGAAACCGCCTTCCTAATAATTTAAAAATTACCAGCAGTAAACTTGCCAAAGGGTTACATCTTCGTTTTTATCCTAACTTTTCACAATCTAATTTAAAATTAAATCCCAATATTTCTTTCCCAAAATTTTAATTTAATTTTAAGTTTTAAAATAAAAAATTAGCCAATGTAGATTTAAAAAACGCTACACAACCCTAATAACGAGTAATCCATTTTAGTTAAATACAGATACAGATATTGTGAAGGAAATAATAATTTTAACGTGCCTGGCTATGTGCCAGATCATTACAGTAAAGTAACGTAAGTAGATTTGAGTCACATTTATATTTAAGCTCTTTTTCTGTTCAATAATAAGATACCTTAGCATCATTACAGTAACTAGTGCGTTGTTACGTTAGTTACTTACAGTAACTAGTGCGGGTTCATTTATAATTGCCCGGAGGAAATAAACACTACACTCAGTTTCACACAAGGTTACGATACCAATTACGTTTATTTAATTTTTCCTTTCGTATTTTTACCATCCACTTTATTGAAAATGTTTTAATTAATTAAAACTTATCAGCTATTGAAGCGTAATAGTTCTACATATTATCTATGAAACATCTTAAAACATGTAATAGAATGTTATTCAACTATCATTTATTAAGTTCTCTAGGCGTAAATATTTCTTATGAGTTTTAAAGACTAATAATATATACAATGCACGGATACTAAAACAAGGTACACAAAGGACCTCTGTATGTCTGTCAGAGGGGTGGAAAGATGTACAACTTTGCCAGAATCATAGTAATCGATAGGCAAAATACAGGGTGTAGTCAGAAATATGGTAAAAATATTTTAAGACGTGATTGTAGAGCTAAAAATTAGAAATAAAATGTTATATAAAGGTAGGTCCGGAAACGCTCCATTAGTGGAGTAATAGCTGGCGAAAGATTTTGCTTTGTTTTCAGTGCACCAGGTGAAATTAAGTGATTCTGAAATGTTTTGTTCTTACTTTTTAACTCAAATAAGGTGAATTTATAAGGAAAATCATCTGAAAAAATCAAATAAAACCACTCTAGAGGTTGTAGTGTGAACAGTTTTTTGAGAAAAAGTATGAAATTTGCAAGAAATTAATAAAAAAATACGGTTTTAAATGTTTTGATGTACAATAACATTGTTAAATGACCTATAAACAAATTGTTTTTCCTAATAAATATTGTAGAGAATTTAATTCTTAAAACAACCATAATAATCAAAGTTTAACTAAATGTGTAAAAAAGTTATGAAAATTGACTCCTCACGTATTACACTACACAGCAAACTTTTGCTGTTTTATAATAAGGAATGAGTATCTGATTGGTAACAGCTGGTAATAATTAATCATTTAAAACAACAGCTGTTTAAACATTTTTAAATAATAAAATAATTAGCTGGGCATTTATTATTAGATAAACATATGTCACCTCATTGTTGAACAAAACAACAAACTGTAAAGATACTGTGTGTTTCTGTTAAGTATTTTAACCAGTTATCTTCACCCATTTTTATTAGCGATTTTGTGTTGTGCGTTTCATTTATTAAAAAATGGAAGGTAATATTCATGTGTATTCAAACTCTGAATTAGCAGACATGCATTTAATGTATGGTTTGGGACGCTGCAATAGTACTGCAGCAAGACGTCTGTATCAAGAGAACTTTCCTAACCGTAGGTGTCCAAGCGCAAGATTTTTTGCCACTATTCATCAACGCCTATCTGAAACAGGTTCATTGAAGTCTTCGGAGCATAGCAATGCAGGCATTGCCCGATCATGTAGGACTGTTGAATTAGAAGGTTTGGTTCTTAATGAAATTTCTGATTATCCTGAAAAGAGCACTAGAGAATTGTCACTACAGTTCAATGTCAGCCAATCTAGTATTCAGAGAATACTACACGAGTACCAGTTACAACACCCATACCATTTCCAGCATGTCCAAACTCTTTTGCCACAAGACTGCGCTCCTCTTGTTGCTTTTTGTCGATGGCTTTCTGGGAAAATGTGCTGACCCAAACTTTTTAAATACAATTTTGGTTTACCGATGAGGCTCACTTTACAAGAACAGCTATCATTAACTTCCATAACAACCACACTTGGGCAGACAGAAATCCTCATGCTATCAAACCTAATCGCCCACAAACAACATCAGTTTTCAGTAAATGTTTTGGGCTGGAATCTTAGCAGATCATTTAGTCGTATTCGTGCTTCCTCCCAGGCTTAATGGCGTGGTGTACTTGAACTTTTTAAGAGACGAGCTACCTAACCTACTTGATGATGTACCTCTGCATTTTCGCCAAAACATGTGGTTTATGCATGACGGGGCACCTGCGCACTACTCTCTGGCTGTTCGTGGACACCTAAATGAGAGTTTCACAAATCAATGGATAGGCCGAGGTGGACCAGTTTCATGGCCAGCAAGATCACCGGACTTAAATCCTTTGGACTTTTACCTTTGAGGAGGACATTTAAAAACATTAGTTTACTCTTCCCCAATAGATACCATTGAAGAACTCCGATTAAAAATTTCTAATGGAATAGAAAACCATTAAGCAGACACCTGGAGTTTTTGAACGGGTCCGAAACTCGATGATGAAGACGCCTGAACGCGTGCATTTTGAACAACAGAGGTCACTTTGAGCATCATCTTTAATCTTCCGGTGAGACTTAAAGCGATTGTAGATATGTTTATTGTATTTAAAAATAAAATTTTGAACTAAAAATATGTTTGTTTTTCATCAGCTGTTTACCAATCAGATACTCATTCGTTATTATACAACAGCAAAAGTTTGCTTGTGTAGTGTAAATACGTGAGGAGTCAATATCATAACTTTTTTACAAATTTAGTTAACTTTGATTATTATAATTGTTTTCAGAATTAAATTCTCTACAATCTTTATTAGGAAAAAACAATTTGTTTATTGGTCATTTTAACAATGTTATTGTACATCAAACATTTTAAAAACCGTATTTTTTTTATTAATTTCTTGCAAATTTCATACTTTTTCTCGAAAAACTGTTCACACTACAACCTCTAGAGTGGTTTTATTTGATTTTTCAGATGATTTTCCTTATAAATTCACCTTATTTAAGTTAAAAAGTAAGAACAAAAACATTTCAGAATCACTTAATTTCACCTGGTGCACTGAAAACAAAGCAAAATCTTTCGCCAGCTATTACTCACTAATGGAGCGTTTCCGGACCTACCTTTATATAACATTTTTTTTCTAATTTTTAGCTCTACAATCACGTCTTAAAATATTTTACCATATTTCTGACTCACCCTGTATACAAATGTCAATTTTTTATCCACATTCTTAAGATAGCACTCTTAGTTATACAAATTGCTAACGGGTCAAACCAATCGCTTAAAGGAAAGTGCAGCATCATCGAAGATCATCTTATTCAAAATAAAAATAAATCGTTACAAGGAAATCGGAGAACAGAACATAAGGAAAGTAATACCAACCAACAAAATCCATAATATATTAAGCATAAGTTTTTACTTACCAAAAGGCTACTGGCTAATGAAATTAAACGAACCGCAGATAAGGTTTCACGGCTGGTATTCTCATGCAACGACTGCCTAAAAAAGCCGTTTTAAAGCGTGCGATAGTTTATTTAAATTAATAATAATTATTCATATTGTTTAGTCAAGAACTCTTACAATAAAAGAGAAAACTTTTCAAAGTCTAAAAATATTTACCGTGTAGTTAAAAGAAAACTTCATAAATATTATTATGTGGAATAAATTGTAGTCAAGGAAGTTGAAGCGTGCTGTGGAACGGACGAGAAAGTTTTTCTAGGACAATTAAATTTTGTTGGACCTGAAATTAATTTTTAATAAATACATTTCTTTACATTTAAGCTAATTAACGGTTCAGAATAAACTCAAATGGTTTTTTGCAGCTATATTTTTTATTATTAAGTTTTATATTTTTGGCCTTATACTACTATATTAAGTAGTAGATCAACATTGAATTTAATTTTTCAATTAAATGTTGGACAAATGCAAATGTTTCATTTTGTTCCACTTTACATCACGCGGTGAAAGAAAAAGCAACTACCTTTGCTGTTGTACTTATATTTCTCATACGTTTTCAAATATAACGATTTGTGGTTTTACAACTGTGCGATAATGTTGTGGAAATATTTTTGTGATGTTAATAATAAAAAAGAAATCCTCTAAAAATATTGTACAGTTAGCTTTGTTAAGCGTCCATATTTGTTTAAAATATCATAGCTCCGAAATAATTTAAGGTATATGTTGTTTTTTGTGCTGTGAAAAAAATCTACAATGAAATATCTTTAAAATTTTAACCTTTTTGAAATTGTCAAGCGATCCATTTTAGTAAATAATTACATATATACGAGCACTAGAGTGTAAAACACGTAACTATTTACATTTGTAGATTATTTATACTATTATATTAAAAAATAGTTGTCGAAATGTGTTTTTCAAAACTGTAAAATAAATTAAATATTTAAACATTTTCTATTCTAGTGTGTTTTCTTAAGATAAAAAATGTACAAATCTATAACTTTGAACCTAATTTCAATATATTCCTTCTCTTTCAGCAGATTGTGGCATTCTATTAAGACATTAAAATGTTAAGTTGTTTGTAAACAGCTTTTAAGTTATGAAACTTTATGGTAGCCAACGTATGGAAAATTAAACGTTTTACTTTAAAAGGAAACTAGAACACTCATTAATGAAACAGACTCGAGATTTATACTCGTACTGCAGTCTTTCCGGGCACATGAATTGTGGGGCTACTGGAATAGATTTCCCTGGAAAAATTTTCTAAAATTGCTATTTTAGAAACACACATTTGTATGTGTGTGTAAATTAACAGTAATCAAAATTTATAATGCAAATATATATTGAGTCATTTTATTATTATGAATTTGAGGAGCTAAACATAAAATATTGGTGGATATTAGTTTATATATAATTTAACAGTCCATATAAGTATTACGGATCGCTGCGAATGACGCTAGAAGATTTAAACTTTGTTAAATTTGCTGCTATAAAACGTACATGCCAATAGGGGAAATGGAATATACACCATTTAAGTTTAGCACTGCAGCTGTTCGGAAAATGTTTCTACCTCTTGATCTACACACACTTGAGTATAAACGCGCTAGATAATTTATGTATTCTGAATTACAATTTATTAGGAAAAACGTTCATTAGTTAACATTAAAAAAAAAGTTCAAATCTCAAAAAGGGCTTACAACATAATTTCAATTGGAAACAATAAAAATTGTTTAAAGTATCTAATACTTTTTTCTTGACAAATAAATTATTATTGATATACTAAAGAATAATTTAAAGAATCTGACAATTCCTTCCTCAAAATTTACTTTACAATAGAAATTGATTAAAAGGGTTTAAAATTGATGTGCAGTATTTGATAAAGTTTGTATAGAACCTACTAGAAGCATATATTTTACATCATATATTATATATTTTTAAAACCTACTTTATTAAATTATACTTCAAATCAGTATATTTAATTTTTATATGTTATTATTTTAAATTGTGATTATTTTGTTGCTATGTTAGTTCAATAAATTAAAATTGGGGTTTTCTTTAACTATAAAATAGATATTATGTGGTCCTTCTTTTTTAAGGTAAGTCCTGTACAAAAAGTGCGTGAACTAATAACGTCCCCTCACAAATGGCCATTGAGTAGTTTTTTGGTAAAAAAACGATTTTAAGTATTAAAATTAAACATACAAAATTCTTAACTATTACGAGAAAAATTAAATTGTTAATTATACTACTTCTAAATTGAATCTTTAATGTATATAAACACACAGCTTCGTCTCATTAAAGTGAAGAAAAAGCTTTAAATACACCTGGGGCTCTTGAAGGCCAAGAGATGAATATTTAAGGAGAACTGTTAGCGTCAGGCTTTAAGATCTAACATTTTTAAGGAGATGTTTAAAAAACACGAAGAACGTAAAAAAAATATTATTAAAACAGATATTATTTAGTGTTAAAGATATTAATCTCAGAATACAGCTTATAAATTACAGCACATCAATATTCGTCTCAAGATGATTTCGTATTAACATATTTTTATGGTAATAGGAGCACCACACCTCCTGTCGTATAAACGGGGCTTCACTGTGGTTTAATGCAAAATTTCATGACAATAGGTAATTTATTACGCAACATATTTTATTATGTTACATTATAAAATGTCTTAATAATGTACGTAGTTTTGTTTACAAATGTATTCACTCTGATACTTTCTCGTTTAGCAACATGGTTACACATAAAACCAATGTAAACACACGTTCGCACCCCCCTGCTAAATTCACATGATATTAATTTAATCATCATTTAAATCTATGTTGCTTGTATAGGAGTCTACAGGTCTTGTGACTTTTCGTTCGTCAAATTATTACAAAGTAATAGTTATAGGGCCTATATATTAATGATACATACTGCTTAATCTACTCATGCCAATCATTATCAATTTGAATTTCTTTCCACAAATCGTTTTCTTTCTTAATATAGAAAAATGTTTGCTGAGACTCCATGGTGGATGGACTGATATTCCATATTCCAACATTAGTGAAAGTGCCATTGAGATAATTGTATTCACGATGCAAATTGTTGCGGACTCTGTTTATATAGTGGGTTATTCATGAACGACAAGTCATTATGGAACATGTTTATGTCACGAAAATATTTTCCGTTATCTCAATTCACTTAGAAAAAGTATTTCATGAACTTTCTACTTCCAAAAATATAATTTGTTTCAGTTAAGAATGTTAACTTATAGGAGTTATCTTTAATAACCATTTAAAACATAGTTTTAATGCTTGTGTCAATGTTTATTTTATCAATTTCTATTTAAGATATCTACATAAAGTAATTAATATCTTTGTTTATTGGTTAAGACAATGTTGAATTATTACATCTGTATTTATTCTACAAGAGCCAGTTGTAGCCTAGTGTTTTTTAGTTGGAACATTGTTAAACTTCAAGTGCTTTAGCAACTTTATATTTTATCTTAGCATTATGCGAGATTGTTACATTAAAGATATCATCGAAAAAGTTGATAAGGTTGAAAATGTTTACTTTTTGAATATTCAAAGGATTTGATACGTACATATATATATAATATGGAAATTTATATAATTGAAAAAGCTTAATTTAATTAAAACAAAACTTAAATCACAAAAAGAGCTTGCTCTGCCGGGACTCGAACGCGGATATCTCAGTTATCGGGTGGAGTGTGCTACCACTAAACCCAGAGCTCTTACTTTTTACAATTCGAATATTTTGTAATTTGGTCATTTAGGTCACATATGTATTTAAATACTAAACGATACCATGACCGTAAGTCCAAATACCTGTCAAAATACTTTTCTTTATATTCTTTTAACTTGTATAAATGTATACATATAAATTCGTTGTTTTTGTATCTTTAGTTTATAAAACCTTAAACTTAATATTTTACTAAAAAAAAAACTGTGAATTTCATTACGTAAAATTTTATTTCAGTATAAAAGGTTATTTCATTTATATATATTCAGAAAAATGTGATTGAAATAGATATAAAAACTGTATCTTCATACAGGGAACTAATGCGAAATTTAAGTCTTTTAAAACTTCTATATATGAAAAAGCAGAAGACTTCTTCTGTCGATTAGATGCAAAAAATTCAAATTACCATGCAGTTGCGGTTTAAACGAAATGAAATAATTTTTTTTTTACTTTCTGTTACTGGACAGTGGTTTTAAATAACATTTTAATAAAAATTACTTTTAAATAAATGCTCAACCAGTGTAAATCTGAGTATGTCTGACATACAACCATGAGTTAGTGTTTAAAACTCATGTGTTTTACCAACTGTTATAACAACGCCTAATCTGTATGGTTTGCAGCAAATGTCATTCATTCCTTGCTTTCCTGTTGTTTTATAGTAACAAACGGTTGTTAATAATTGATAATTTTACGTGTTTTATACAAAGTGTTGATAACAAAAATGCCAGATATAATGTTTGCCTGCAAGTGTCAGTCATTTCTCACTCAAGGGTTGTTTTGTATTAGCATAGAGTAACATTTTTTGCATCTATACCGAAAAATTATCCCTTTGTAAAATATGGCGTAATGAGAAGCACATCATCGTTTATATAACTTATATCAAAGTTTTAATTTGTTAATATTTAGTTAAATTATTACTAAACACAAACTAATATTAGGAATATAAAAGTATAATGTACCATAGGAACAAAATTTCTCTTTTTGAAAGACGATCTGTTAGTACTTTGAAAGTTTTTATTTTTACTATCTTAATCAAATTTAAAATAAGAAAACTTGGTTCAAAATAAAATAAAACTATTAAAGCAAATGTATAATGGTTTGTTTTATGTGATATGCTTAAATTAATTTTTATTTGAAGTTTAAAATAATTTAAAAGATACATAAAAACATTTATTAAATACAAACATGTGTTTAAATAACTTTAGTTATTTATAGAATAACATACTGCTATCATGTTAAATTAAACGACATAACGAGTATCCCTTGCCGCAGAAATATACTGTACCTTAATTGACTACAATAAAAACTAATAACGCCAATCATTATGATGGGTCTCGACGACGAGATGAAGGATACACTTACTAGGATATTATCAGATTCAAGTAGATCTGCAGGGTCAATGTCTTAAATTATATAATGTTAACAATAAATCGAATTAATTTACAAAGAGATAAACAATTTTTGGCAATGGGCATTTTCACTATTCATTTGATACCTACGCCATGACGCTCTTAAAGTTCACTTCCGAATCATCACTAGTGACAAGTCTTGCAACAACTTAACTAGTAAACAACAAATTTCAACTTTTTAACTTAACTACAAATTAGATCTTTTGCATACGTCAAATGTATTTTTAGAGTAATTAAGTAACTATGTAAAATAACCTAGAAACCAACTGTTTGAAGGTGACCTCCAAACAACAAACAGTTGGTTGGCAAGAAGATTTTCAGCGGTTACCATGCCAAGAGCACACGCTTGACGATGAAGATGCTTGAATCGTTCTATCCCAATAGACACAAAGGATCTATTGCGAGAATGGTTAATGCAATATTAATGTTTAATTTAGCTCCAGTTCGTCTCTCTTGCCATATATCGCTGTACCTATTTTAAACTACACGGGAAAATTATTTATGTTTTATCACTGGCAATTGGCCGTTTATTTCTTACCTCTACAAATGAATGTTCAAGTAACGTAAATTATTCATTCACTACTTTCAGAGTTATTTGGAAGTATCACATATCATAATGATTAAATTTCACATATTTCTCATATATTGTAACATAATCAATGTTACTTTGTCAAGTACAGTCAGACACATTCAGACAATATGCGGCTTGTGTGTTTGGCTGTGATGAGCACCTGTCACCTGTCCAATATATATCTCTAGCTTGTATGATAAGCTACCACTATCGTGTCTGAAACATATCATAATTTGTGGTTTGAATGCATGATGTTTTTATTACTGAAGCAAATAATGAAACTGTTTCAAAGTTTATAATGAATGACTAAAATACACAAGTCTTTCCGGCTTGGTCGTAAAAGCTGGTAATTTTGATAAACCTAAATATTAAAAAT
>NW_025781751.1:0-41513 GCF_021130785.1 Homalodisca vitripennis | reverse complement strand
TGTTGGATGCTATTTTAGATGGGACGTTTCCTCTACGGGAATGCTCGTCTCGAGCTCTGAGATGGACGCCCCGACCAGCGCTCGTACCGGTCTTTGGCGCGAGACTCACGGAAGCAATGCCAGCCAGGCCGGAAGCGAGTCTAAATAATAGTTTTTGCAGATGTCTTCCGAGCTGGCGCATCTGCTCGTAGCCTTTGACCGTGAGATCTCCTCCGCCACACCTGTCCAGATAGCTAACGGCCCCCGCGCTCATTTACGCAGTGCCTGGTGCTCCGGTCCTGATGTGCCCATGCGCAGCCCTGTCACCGTGCTTGAAGACCACCACCAGCTGCGCGAGCTGCATGCCCGGTCAGCAAATTTATACGAGGGCTGGCAGTAGCCCCTGTATTCAGACATGCCTTCGTTCCCATAGAGCCAAGACCGCCTTTACCAGTCCGAGCAGGGCTGGAATGACCATCATAATCGGACGGCGTTTTTATTTTAATGCTATGGAAGCTAAATTTAATTTGTACCCGCAGTTCTCTTGCCCAATTAATTGCTGTTTCGCAGTCATCATGCCTAATCTACGGCAAAACGGTTGTCTATTGTGCGGACCTAAAACACGCAGATCCGGGCAGCTATTGCCAGGACGGCGCGGCGTGGGCTGCTCTCCAGGATATGGCTGTGGCGGGCTCGCCTGGTGACGAGCAGGCGATTATTTATGGCACAGGCCATATTGTTGTCGGAAAATTTTAAGCCCATGACAGAGGAAAACAAGGGTGGCATATTTAAAAGCGCAGAAGGCGCGGAGGGCAAGAGCATTGACGCGCTGTTCAGCGCAGTAAACATGCAGGCAGACGACATGGTTAAGGAGTTTAATGCGCTGATGGACGATGTCAGTGCAAAGCTGAATGCGATTGCCCAGGACATCTCCGAGCTCGAAAGCAAGCTTTCTGTGCCAGCCGCAGAGGGCAATACAGAATAAATTGTGCAGGTTACGACAGGCGCTCTGTTCCACATTTTGTGCAATGGTTTTTGTAGTAGATGGTGGTAGCCACTGCCAGTCATTTGGCTGGCGCCTGCCTGTGGCATGCGCTAGTCTCCGGCTCGATGCTGCAGCTATTTCCCAAAGAGGGAAAGGCCCTCTCGGGCGGCCAGGTATGATGTCGTAAAAATTTACACCCATGAGCGGCTCAGACAAGCCCTACGCCGGTGCCGGCCTGCGAGGCACTGCTCCGGCAGGAAAAATGCGCTGCCTGCAGATTTGTTTGGGCCTGCAAAAACCCAGGCCGACGAGGTTTTCAGGCCCTCAACGCCCTGATGGACGACATCCACAGCCGCCTAGAAAGGCTGGACAGGAAGCTGACAAAATCGAGAACAATATTTCCAATGCTGGGCCGGCAACAGGGTGTAATAAATGAGCTTGGCGTGGCTGGTGGATTTTGCACGCTGGCATTCCAAATAGTAAATTCTTTAGCGCTAGCTCGAAGCTGCACATGACCAGGTCATATAGGCCTCGGGCTCCTTGGTTGTAGGGCGTCCCTCGAATACCCTTGCTTCTGCCTCTATCTGCTATCCAAGCAGCAGCCCCACTCCTCAGTAACATCCCCTCTGGTCTCATCGTCCATTCGATTATAGTAAATTTACTTCTCGCAAGTACTCGTCAGCAACATCTGGCATGGCTAAGCGCAGTCTCCAGATCGTTCAAAGAAAAGCTCAGGCCCCTGCTGAGCAGGAATGCGTGGAATCGGCCATGGGGGATTTTGTGTTAAACATGCCCCGGATCCTGTCGCGCATGCATTCGTAGGGAATGTCTCCATCATAGTGGACTATCCGCGTGTGCCCAATTATTGGATGGTGCTCGCCGCAATCAAGCACAAATTACGAAGCGGTTAGTGGCCTGTTTTTGCGAGCGGCGGCAGAAAGTGCGCATTCAGGACCAAAACATGCTTCTGTGCCTGTTCCCCAAGGAGACCGGCAATGGCCTTGTTGCTCTCGGATGCGCCCTGCCGATATTTCTACATCGAAGGACATCTCGTTCCTGAGCCGGTAAAGCAGCGTCATTAAATGAGGTTTAAAGAATGAGTAATCAAATGAGTATCTGGAAATTTCGCCCATATCAAATGATATCCCCGCTCCTGGGAAGGAGTGCCTGTAGAAGCCCGTCAAAAAGTCGCGCGCCGCGGATAAGGCCCCAGGCGAGTCTCCCGCCAGGCCGTGCTCCTCCTCAAACTTCTTTAGCACCTCCTTGTAAATGCTAAGAGAGGCCCCCACTCCGTAGTGGTCATTGAAGCGCCGCCTCCCCCCCATAAATAGCTGCCCCAGAGATGCTTAGGTATTCCGCCATCAGCTTTCCGCTCTCGGCGGCTGCTCTCTCCCTGTCTAGAAGATCCTTCTGCCTGATTATCTCTTCCAAGCCGCCCTTGCCCAGCAGCTCCAATAAACAGTTTCTCAGCCTCGGATATGCATCCGTCCGCGGAGCCGCCAATGATGGGATGCACTCGAGCTCGTACGTCTCGTGCTCATAGGAGTTCCCGTAGTTGCCGCACACTATGGTTCATGGGCCCATGGGCCTGCCCCATGCGCGACTTGAGCAGGTCATAGACATGCCTGTCGTGCTGTCTGCATTCTTGATTATCACGCTGCGCCCCAATAGGCCTGGGCAATTCTGAAGCGCCTTCTTGCAGTTCCTGTCATCGAGGAGTATCTCGACATAGCCCTCTGTATTGAGCATATCTATGTCTGCTGCCCTGACATATGCATTAATTTCCGTACCTTTCAATAAACTTGCCATCGGCCATGTACTTTATGGGACACTCGCACTCAATGCACATCCACTTTGCAGACTCATCCTTAAGCTTCTCTGAGGCTGTCTTTAACAGGCCTTTTTGGCCTCCAACTCGGCTATCTCCCTTCTAAGGGCCTCCAGCTCATTCAGGGATGACACATGCCTCCCTGGTGTCTGGCAAGCTGTTTCTTTAAATGGGAAAGCTTAGACTCCTCCTCCGCAAGCCCCTCATTCTGGGCCATAATCCTCTCCTCTAGGCCTCTACCTCCCTCCTGAACGGAGCAATCTCCATGGATACGCGGTGGTATTCAGTGCAGGCGAGCATCCATCTAAAGAGCGCGCCGCACGCCTGGAGGCTTTCTCTGCCCGTTCTACTGAAAATTCAGGCGAATAGTCGATATGCATCTCGCCCCTGCCGCCCGCGTCGTGGTTTAGTATCTTGCTTATAAAATCATCCCGCTTGATGTAAAGAAGCAGCTCCTTCCAATCGCTTGCGCGTCTTCCCTCGAGCAGAAAATTACCACAGCCTCTATCGTCTGTCTTATAATCATTGGCGGCGAGCTCATTGCCTTAATCTCACTCAGGTGCCCCTTGTTGATCTTACTGATGGCCTCCCTCGACTCGGCCAGCAGCGGCTCGATGGCCCGCAACCTTGCATCGATGATTTGCTTCTTGCTCTCTCCGACGGCTATTTCCTCCATCAAGAAGAGCCTTCCTTCTGTTCACCTCATTTTCCTCTTCTTTGATTTCCCGCCTCTTCCCTGGCCAGCTCGCCAATTAATGCATTTAGTGCGGCAATCCCCTGCTCCATCGAGCGTCGCTTCTCCGCTATCGCCTGCGTCAGCACCGCTGCCTCTTTCTTAAACTCCTCGATCTTTCCTATCCCCTGCCGAAGAAATGCTGCCTCTCCAGCGCCTCGTTTCTTAGATCCATGTAACCTGCCCTCAGCGTGGCCCTATAGTCCAGATACTTATACAGACAGTTGAATGCTACCGGCTCATGCTTGCAGGCGTCCGGATGGTGGTACTCCTCATGCCATGCAACGTAAAAGTGCCGCTCCCTGCCCTGGCATCGCCGGGCGTCCTCGGGCTCTATGCACCCTCGGCTGCTTTTTCTTCTATTTCCGCAGCTCCCGTCGCACTGGCATGCCCGATGCTCAGTGCTGCGCATTCGTCCCCCGTGCAAACGCCGGCCGCAGCACCCCCATGCCCAATGCTGCCTTCACACTCTTTGAGATATTTCACACAGTCGAGCCTGTATGCTCCCTGTTTAAGCTCGATCTCCACCGCGTGCTCGTACACCCCCTTGCTCATCCTTCCACAGTTATATAAACAATAATGGAGTCTTCGCTTGCTTCGAAGCTGCTTGCGGATTCCAGCGACCAGTGTACTACCTTGATCGCCGATGCAATCTCCGGCCTGTTCAAGGCTGCGACTGCCCTATCAAGCAGCATGCGCTTGCCGCACAGTCTGGGGCCGCGTATCACAACATTCCGCCTATGGTATAGCAGGCAGCACAATCTGGACAGCTCGATCTCGAACACCGCATTCCTCAAATCGGCATGTCGCGGGATTAAACATAAACTCGCTGGAAATGCGCTTTTTCAGCACCCGCTCAATGGACCTGGTCACCCCGCCATTGTCGCCGTAAAACAACCTCGATGCATAGTTTGATGCCGTTGGCGCAAGGCCTGCTACTTTCGCAAAATCAACATATCCTGAGGAAACTCCTGCACAGACGGCCTCAGCTGGTCATAAACAGCAAGCAGCGCCGCGATCACTTCCTCGTCGCAGCTGCAGGCCTGCCCGCCTTCACGATCCCCTGATATCCTTTCTCTAGCAAGCGCCGCGACGTCAGGCACATCCACCTTTACTATGTCTGCAGGCCCGCCGCATGTAATGCTCATGTATTGCCGATACCACCTCCTCCTCCTGCTCGCAGTCAAATCCACATATTACCTTTAGCTGCCTGTACTGCACGTTTGCTATGGTGCCGCTGTGGTAGAACTCCCTTATGACCTCCGCCAGGGCCTCTGGGGCCTTGTCGAAACTCATCGATGTACAGCGGTGCAGCCCTTGCACTGCTGATCGCCTTCATGACGGCCCCGCACCATCGCTTGCCGCACTGACAACGCGCCCGTCACCCCCGGAGCCGATAGCTCGCATGCGATTCACGACATCCTTCTTCCCAACCCGCGCCCTCCCCACAACGAATACCACACGCTCTCTTAGGAAAATGCTGGAGGGCCTGCCGCCGAGTGGTACTTCAAATAGCCCGGCTGCAGGGGCGGCGCATAGATCAGAAACACACGGGTCAGAGTGGCGGGCGTGATGTTGTTAGAGGGACTTGGAAATAAAGATGAATCTGAAGTGCTCAGGGGACTTTTGATCCGCTCGCCGCTGCCCAGGCCACACAGCCCTGTTATCGTCCAGCTCGCTTGTTAAAATCCTCGATTCCACTCTGAACGGACAGCCCGTCAAAGATAAAACCACGAGGGCCTCTTTGGCGTCTCCTCAGGTCCTTTTACGAACAGGCTGTCCCGCCACTCTCCCGTCGACCTGTCCGGCGCTCCAAAGATAGACTGGCCTGCTAGAAGCATGTTTGCAGGATTATAAACATAGACGCTGTTCTTCTCTCTGTCTGCACACTCGCGGACAATGGCCATCCCTGATTCCCCGCACAGCAGCACTCCATTTTTCCTCTTCAAATGCCTCTCCTAGAAGCCTGGAGGGGCGAGTATGCCTCGCCATTCACATCTATCTCTACCGCATAGTATTTTTTAAGCAGGCCTGCAAACACGGGCTTGTCCTCCGGCAACAGCACGGCCATGTAGACATACACCAGGTTCTCTATGAGCTGCTCTTCCGTAATTCCCTTGCATGCTATGGCGCCCACTGCCCTTAGTCCAAAGTCATAATGGGGAGCCTTCGAGCACTGGCCATGCATGTCCCTGAGCATGTTGTGCAGCTTGTAGCTGCCAGTGTGGTGGTAGATGATATCGCCCACGTCGGGGCCTATCCATGCGCACTTCTCCGAACAGGGCCCTCAGGCTCTTCGGCAGGCTGTGTCTTCCTTGGTACCCTACGTTCATTGTCAGGAACACCCTAATCTTGCCCCTATGCTCGTGCAGACAGTTTGCAACTGCAGGACATAACACCGCTGGGGAGCCTGTTAAACTCGTCGAAGCAGACAAAGCTGGAGAGCCTTGCACAGCCCTCAAACAATGTTTCGAATTGAGGAATACCCCACATGCTCAGAGCAGCAGAAGGTATAGAGGGGCTGCCCTAGTGTTCTGCAGATGTATCTCACCGTCTCGGTCTTGCCTGTGCCCGACGGGCCGTAGAGGATGATCCCTGGCCTGTGGATGTTAAGAATGATGGAGGAGAAACACCTTGGATGTAAGAGTGGTAAAGATGAAAGACGTGGACGGATAGTACTCAAACATGTGTGGGGCAGTGCCCACATGGAGGACGCCGTCGACGAGGCTGGGCTTGGGGTATGAGGGCCAGCGCATCTGGGTAGTCGAGCGATATTCTATTGAGAACATCGATGGTGTTGTTGGCTTCCCTGCCTAGGCCTGCAAAGTATCTATATTCTATCAGCAAGTCGTCGACCATCTGGATCTCCCCCCTCCGGCCAGAGGCAAAACAGGCCTTTAGGTAGGCCACTATCTCTGCATGGACGCCAGAACACTATTCCGGAGAGCCCTTGGCCGAGGCTTATTCTATGCTCGAATATCATCTCCTCGCCCGACGCAGCAACCCCGACAATAAAGTTTTCATCCGTCAGCACCTCTTGTACGTTGAATATCTCTGTCAGCACGTCTGATATTGGGCCCGTGCCGCTTATGGCTCCTAATAGCCGCTCATCAGAGATATAGAACAGCCTCGGGGCCTCATTCTCTGAATGTCCAAGTATGCCCTCAGTTCCTGTTTTATGCCATGAACATCTCTCTGCAGACTTTCCAGCCCAGAAATGCTTGAGGAATATATCTGCGATATGCTCTCTATGTCTTTACTAGAAGGCCCGGCCCGCTGCAATTCCAGTATTATGGACTGGTATCCTTTTAGCAGGTCCTTACACAGAGAGGCCCTTCCGCTGAGGATGGCCCTGGAAGAGATGCCCTCCAAGCTGCAAATATCAGGCTGCACCTCGCTCAGCAGTTTGAGGATGTCCTCGCTCCTGGATATCTTCTCAACCTACCGCCTCTAGCCTGTCCAAGTACAGCCCATGGGAGTTGAACTTGCAGACCATGTCGAAGTCAGACCACTCCTCGGCGAGCAGCTCTCTGATCTGTCCGAGATTAGAGGCCACTCCATCCTCATTAACAGCCAGGGCGCAAAAAATGTTCGCGCCCGCATCTTCTAGGTATCCAGCGATTTCCTTGTCGCTCCTTCCCAGCCTTATAATCCCCACGGCCTTGCCTCTCTTCGAAACTCCTGCAGATATTCCCCAACACTGCAGCGAGAGATCAAAGTATTTTCCGTGCAAGCAGAGTTCCTCTATGTACTCCAAGGGCTTCTCGTAGGACCTGATTTGGGCGCATAGCCTGCAAAGGCTCTCTGTGTGCGGTGCTTCCGACTTGGCGTCTTGCAGCAGCATGCCCATTCTTAATGAGTATTCGCCGTCCACGAAGTCCGCCAGACTCATTCTGAGTATCTCAGAGAGCCGCACACACTATAGCGCACGTAGCTGTCATATTCTCTTCGCAGATCCACCCCCAGACGACCCTCTATTGGCTCTAGATTGTAATGTCTCAAAAGATAGTTGTAATCTTTTTACCTTTCTGGCGACATCATCCTCTTTGCCTGCTATCGTTTTTAGGCTATCTGCGAAGGTGGGCTCATCAAAGGACACCCGTGCACATTCCGTCCTGAGCGCCGCAAGCTCTTTCAGCAGCTGGTTCTTTTCCTCCATAATTTCATCCAATGGAATGCTTTCAATCCCGCCGAGCGAGCAAGCGCCGGGCTGCAGCATATTTTGGCCCCGCATCCCAGCCAGCCTGGAAGAGACTAGGGATATGTGCTCTTTCACTGCATCCGCTGCTGCTCAGGATCGGTGCCCTGCTCAGCCCAGATATATGGCTTTCTTATCGGCACCCGCCTGTTATGCCTAGTAAACTCATCTTGACCAGCTCTTCTATTTTTGTGCAGTACTCGCATAGCTCGTGCAGGCAATCAATGCTGCGGAGGGACTTCCTGGTACTCCAGATAGAGTCCCATTTGCATGGAGCGGCTCTCCCGCATCACAGACTGCCGCTGGGCAGACAGGCCTGCGACAAACTGCTCGGCATTTTTAGCGGTTGCTGCATAAGTTGCTCTGCCATCTTCTCCACCACTCCGCTCCTCTCACGCAGCAGCTCATCTGGGGGGAACGCAAGCACGGCATTTATGCAGGCCGGCCTGTTTCCTAGCAGCCTAAGATACGAGACAAGCTTGCTTGACGAGGCAAAATATTCTCGTAGCAGTAAATCACATTCGTGGCCAGGGCCCGCGCCTGGTTAGCGCGCCAAAGCACTGATCAATAAAACTGGCCCATCCCTCGCTGATCAGCCCGTCGACTCTCTCACACTTCGTTCGCACAGCATCTATCTCTAGTGGAAGGCCCGCAGTCAGCCTATGCATTGCATCAAGGTAGTCCTGGCTGGGGCGGGAACTGCCCGGCCACCAATGGCGCTTCGATGATACTCATCGAACGACGAAGCGTCTAAGATCAGGATATACTTCGGCAGATTGGTGTCTAAAAAAGCGCAGGGCCGTTTGGCCAGACTTTCTGCGAGAATGTCGCAGTATGCGCCGGCAATATCCGGCATTTTGTGGCTCAGGCGGTGCAAGAGCCCATCATGATCAAATTTCGCAGGCGAGAAGTACTGCAAGTAAAATGACGGGTCTCGAATAAAGCAGCGCCCCTCTCTGTAAATCTCGGGAAGGCGGAAGTCCATGAACTCTCTGAATAGGCTTGAAAACAGGCACCGGCTGACCTCGAGCCTCCCCAGCTCCGCGCCAATCTCAGCAAAGCCTCTCTTCTGTGAAGTTTCCTGCTGCATGCGCCCATTTCAGATTCGCAAGCCCACGTAGATACTCGTCTATTGTCGGCGGAGCAGACCCCGTCATCCCGGATGAAGCTGCTGTACTTGTGGAATATCTCCTTGATGGCATGGTAGTCTGCCTCAACCGCGATCGCCTCGCTGCATATTTTACTGATCTGCGGCAGTTTGAAATGCTCATTTATCCTCACAGCCTGCTTTATGGTCGCAAGAGTGCTGTCGAGGTCGTTTGAGGACCAGGCCGAGGATAGACGCATTGTCAGATTTCTGGCTCGCCGGGGGATGGGCATCGACATCCTGGGGCTCTGCACGGTGGCCCGCAAGCGCTTCAGTCTGAATTCCGAGTTCATCTCCCGTTATTATGTGCATGCTAGGGATGCTTATGGAGATGGACTCCAGATAGGCACGTGCCTGCCTTCTGGCGCACTCCATCATGCTTCGGAGCGAGCCAAGCAGCGCCTCATCCTCGTAGCAAGCCGTAATCTCTTTCCATCAGCTCGACCCTCTCCATCGTAGCAAGCATCCCGCCGGGCGTGCCGTTCTTAAGGCTCCTCAGCAGCACGCTACTGAGCAGGTGCAGATACTCGGCCCTCGTCCTGCCCGTGTCGGAGGCAAACTGCTTGTATGCAAAAAAGATGCTGTATTTCCTCATCTTCGAGGCCATTCGGCCTAAAACATCTTCCGCGTCCTCCGGCTCCGCATCTGTCTCAGAAAGCCGATCCCTGCCATTGAAATAGGGAGGCGGCGGTCTCTAGCAGGCGCACGGACGATTCTGACTCCTCTATAGGCGGCAGCTGAGCCGAGTCGTTTGCAATTAGTGCCGTCCGCCTCGCCGTTGACAGAGTGCCTGTAGTGCTGTGAGTATAGCTCTATACTCTCTGCCAGGCCTGCCCGATGTTCCTCCAGGCCCAGCATGTCCGCTCCCTCGAGCAGTGCCAGGCCCGCGCATATCTGTCGGACATTCCCACATGTGCTCCTCGGCATCGAGCAGGTCCTCAACAGCAATGGTAGAGCATTGGGGATGCGAGTCTCTTGCGTGCGCCGACAGAGTGTGCACAAGGCCGTTAAAACGCCTCGAATATCTCGAGGTGTCCTCCTGTGCGGCTGTATGCAAAAGGAGACGAGCAGATCCCTTCTGAAATTATTGATTAGTCTGTGAATTGTCCGCTTGACGATCCTGGGCTGCCTGGCCGTCTTTTTCAGACCGGCAAGGAACGACACCAATTCGCGGTGTCCGGCGCCGAAATCCCCGCCGAGCCTGCCGCACACACTGCAGTCTAAGTCTGCGTAAAACGCCACAAATAGGCAGGTGAGCCTGTAGAGCTTTTCCGACTGGAATAGATTCTCCAATGTATATTTTAGGACGATATTGCCGTTGTGCTCTAGGCAGCCCACAAGAAATTTATACTCTTCGCTGCACGAAAAGTTTCTGACGCCTGCCACGCGCTCGCAGAGCATGCCCCAGAAGGCCTTGTCTGCCGCGAAGCCGTCGGTCTTTCGTGTTAATCTCCTCGTGGATCCTCTTCACAATGTGCACCCACTCCTCGCCGTTCTCCACAACCTTGGACCTGAGCGGCGCACTGTCTGCAGGCTCCCCCTCCATGAACAGCTTCGTAAGTGCTGGCGAGAGATGGATGTTCCGCTTGTCAACGCGCTCTTTGCGCAGCAGTATCTCCTTTATCTGGCCGAGGTGGTGGACTAGCCTGGCATCGTCGGAGTTGGTAAGTATGCCAGAGCGGCTGTTTTTTATGTCTGCAAGAACGCCCTGACGAGCTCGAGTACGACGCTCTCCATGCACTTCTCTCCAGCATTGGTGTGCTGAGCAGATCGTCGCAGCATCCCTCTCCCCGGAGCATGCTGATGATTTCATCCATGTATTTCCCGCTCTTCATGGGGTGGCCCTTGCATGAAACAAAGTAGTCTGCTATCACGATATAAAAACATGCTTAATAACAAACATTCGCGGCCATGGCTGAAAACGGGCCTGCGCATAGGCAGGCCCGGCAGCGGCATCCCTGGGTCTGCCAGCTTACAGACAAGCAGTCCCCGCCCGTGCATGAAACTCAAAATCAGATGGGATCATTTCCAAAGAGCATAATTCCGCGGGATGGCGCTCCAAAATAGGGCCGTCGGATGCATCTGCGCCTTGCAGCTGCCTAGGCGCGGCTTTGGATGAGCCGCAGACATCCAAAAAGAAACTAGCGGCATTGCGCATATGGCCTGGCAGAAGTTGTCCGTAATCAACTCCCCGCAGCAGCCAAAAGCCCAGGGCCTCCAGCTAATAAACATTGCCTGGCTGCTTTATTTTCCAAGATGCCAACGAGGTAGCCGGCAAGGGGCGCATGCCTGCAGGCCTGGACGCGGTGCCGGGATAATGGGGGAGAGTACAATTTAATTATGTGTCGGGCGTCTTGTTCTCGCGGCGCCGCGCCATGGTCTCCCGCCTTGGATATGTGGAGTTTCTTAATCCCCTCCTTGAACTTATTTAACTTTTCCAGCTTATCGAGAAACACAAAGGCATCGTTGTTGCTGTTTCTTAAGGCAGCCTTGATGGGGGTTTCTGCCATGAGGCGAGATGGCGAGTTGTAGCACTTTGGCTTGTCTTTTTTGCTGATGGCGGGATTATCAGGAGTAGGCATAAGGGCTGAAAAGGGAACCTGTTGATAATAACAAAAATTTTTGTGCCCGACTTAATTCCTCAGGTGGACGCGGCAGCTCATATGCTGCTGCCCCGTATCCCCGGGCCTTACCTGGCTTAGTGCTGTGGATGGCAGCTTGTTATCTATGTCCTGCTTCTGTGTCTAGGGCGGCAGCCAAGGGACTCGTTCCATGAATGGGCCGCAGGGGGGCTCCTGTGGAGGCCTGGCGCAGAAGCAGGACATGGCCGTAGCCTGGCAGGACGGCCCGTTGCATATGAGCATGTTCGATGATGAATACCTCCAAGCATCCCGGCACATGGCATTTATT
Organism: Homalodisca vitripennis; assembly: GCF_021130785.1. Lineage (NCBI taxonomy): Eukaryota > Metazoa > Arthropoda > Insecta > Hemiptera > Cicadellidae > Homalodisca > Homalodisca vitripennis. Next base: position 29,733 of record NW_025781751.1, on the reverse strand, counting down.
TGTTTGTCTCTTTACGGCGCTGGCCATCCACTGAGAGGCGACTCGTGCGCGCTCGTAGCTGCCCCGCGGAGGCTTTCTGCGTTTCCAGGGCAATAAAGGGGCCCGGCCTGCAGACAGCGGCCTGACCCCAAAGCACACTCGCGAGAGGCTGGAAATTCTGCTCCTGGCAGCTTGAGAGGCGGCACGAAAAGCACGAGGCGCCCAGGGCGTCCTCCCTGCACCGCGGGCGCTTCCGGCGGTTTTGTTTATTTACACAGATAGGCCTGCCTCCATTCCGGTGAAAATTTTGTGAATATTCCACCGGCACCAATCTGCCAAATCCGTTGATTTCCTGCTCGCAAGATTCATTTTTGTTTCATAGTGCCAAGCAGACATGCAGCGGTTTCATCATAAAAATAAAATAAAATGGACCCCACCATATCAAGCATGGCATCTGCGCTCGCTAAGACAAAATACTACTTCGGTGAATACGTGGGGCAGCGTGTGCGGTGGATAAAAATCATGGTAATGCCGGCCGGGTGGCAATTCTAATCGTTGCAAACTACCTGGAGATCCAGTGCACGAACTACTCGGCGCAGATCACGTCGCAGGGACGGCAAACAAGGCCGACGCCTACTGGCTGCTGAAGCTCTACGTAGTGTTCTTCGTCATCGGATACACGCTCAAGTACATCGTCAACATCTTCAACGCGCACTTCATTGCGACGTCGATCCGCTCCGGGTTTCCGCAACTTCTTCCACGAGTACCTGCTCATTAAATACAAGGACTTCCAGAGCATTTGGAGTCGGAGAGGCACAGTACAACATCATGCGCCGGGCAGCGGCTCTCTCGGAGTTCCTGACGACCCTCACAATGTCATTTATCTCAAACGTCTTTTTCTTCCTGCTCGTCCTGCAGTCGAGATAAACTCCGCAGTGCCCGCAAACATCAAGCTCTCCGTATTCCTGTGCCTTGTTCTCTTTCTCGTCCTCTCCGCAGCCATCCAGTACCTCCGGGCCAAGATACGCCGGAAGGTCCAATCTCGGCCTGCAGAAGAACTCCAGGAAGATGTACGACATTACTCTTCAACTACGAGCGGATTGTGGCGTACGGCAACCTGGAGGTGGAGTGCGCCAAGTACTGGGACTCCATGGACAGCCAGACGCGCTACGGGGTCCTGTACTGGGTGTCCTACGAGCTCGTCAGCTTCTGCAACTCGCTGTTCTTCATCGTGCTGAATGTGTACCTGATCAAGCAGTTTAATGCCGTGCCCTCAATGGCCGTCGCGAATCTCAAGGAGTTTTATGATGATCATTACCAAGCTGCGCGAGAAGCTTGTTGACATCTCCCGAAACATGGACGAGGTCTGCACGCACTTTACGAATCTGGACCAGAGTGCCATCGAGGACTGCGAAGAAGGACGAGAAACGAGGACGCGGCTGGCGATATCGAGGTTTGAGAAGAGCATCGAGATTCGCGACCTGTCCTTTGGCTATGGAGAAAAGACGGTTTTCAGGGGCGTAAACTACGTTGCGAACCGCGGGGACAAGATAGCCATTACGGGGGTGAGAACGGAAGCAGGCAAGTCCACCTTTGTGAAGATCCTGCTGGGGCTCTATGACGACTACCAGGGGGTCGGTATTTATCGACGGCATGGAGTACAGGCGCCTCACCAAGCGGTCCATCAGGGACCTAATAAGCTACATTCCGCAGAACTCCTGCCTGTTTGACGGGACCGTTCTGGAGAATCTTACTCTGCGGAGCGAGGAGAAGGCGGACTAAAAAGCTCATAGAAACACTGTAAACTACACAAACTGCACGACACATTCAAGAAGGTCGGATACGATGCCCCGGTCGGGCGAGCGCGGCAGGAATCTCAGCGGCGGGCAGAAGAGACATGAAAGATCAGCTTTCTTATGCGGTTCTGTCAATTAAAAAATGCGCCCATTTTTATATTTGACGAGGCCACCTCCAACATGGACGCCACCTCAGAGAGGAAGCTGGTTAAAGTCGGTCGTCGAGAAGAATGGCCAGCAAGACCGTGTTTATGATCATACACAATGTCAGCCTGCTCCACCACTTTGACCGCATAATGTTCTTTGCAGGCAACACGCTCGAGGAGCAGGGCAGGTTCGACGAGCTGTACCGCGCCGACGGGCATTTTACTGCCTTCTACAAGGAGGCTGTGCGGCAGGAAAAGGCTGCTGTCCACACTAATCTATTAGACAAATAAATTAACTTAATAAAAATGATGACTGGGCCGTGCCATGCTGATGCCGATCACCTGCAGCAGAGCCCATTTCGAGCAGCGCGTGCCTCGCAACAGGATTATGGCGGACTGCGCCTAATAAGAGTGCCGTCGGCGGGTCGGCGAGAGCGGCCCGAAATAAATAGCAGCACAGAGTCCCGGGGCCTGAGCCTGTTGCAGGAGGCTGAGATGTACGTTGGATTGATAATTTTATTACTTCTGTAGTTCGTGCTGCACGCTGAGCACCTCGCGGAATCTTCATAACCTGGGACTGCGTCATCTTGGATATAGCAACCTCGCCGATGCTTTTGGGCACGGGCGCAGCAAGCAGCGCCCTGACATACTCATAGGCATCAAGCTTGTCGAGATCGGTCTCAAACCATATGTCCCTCGGTCAGCGCGTCATAGTCGTCCTCGTCCTCATAGCCGTACTCGTCATCCGAGGCTGTGCCGCCTCCCCCTCCTCACCGCTGGGCTCGGCCTCCTCCTCCTTCAGCTTCAACTTATTGCGCTTCTCTTGATGGCCTCAGGCAGCGAGCACAGCGTCGCGACAAACGCCTCAGTCAGCCCCTCAAAGTTGACCGCCGCACACAGGAGGGGTGATCGTGAACAGTGTGGCCGACAAACAGGATGAACACCTTTTTGTCGTGGACCCGCACAAACTTGGCGTGCTTGGAGATGGTCCTCGGAAAAGAACGTCGGGAGGAAGGCGCCGAGAGAGTCCAGCACCACCTGCGGCGCAACCATTAAAGCAGTTCATGATGGTCTCCAGCCCCCAGGACGTCCAGAGACGCGCTGTCGCACGCCCTCTCGTAGTTCACCACGATCTTTGTGCACAATGCACGGGATAATGCGGGGGTTCAGGGCGTGCACCGCACTGCCTGCATTGATCATCAGACTGTCGGAGATCTGGCATCCTGCCTCGAAGTCCTCGTCGTAGATGTCGTCCTCGGGTGCGACCGAGGGGGATGAACAGGTCTATGCACCCGTATAATCTTCTCGAGCGTCTCGTTGCTGATAAATGCTGCCCTTGCCGTAGCTCAGGAAGTTGTCGATGAAGTCGTTTATCTCGCGGGGATAGTAGGAAAGATCATCGCGCTCGATGGACAGGCAGAGCGTAAATATGCGCAGCAGATCTGCATCGACGCGCCTGAGAGTGTACAAAAAGCTGTTCATCAGGTCGAAGGTCTCCTGGTAGAAGTCCTCCATCTTCCTGTAAAATATGGTGTAGACAACCTTGTAGGCCGACTGGTAGACCCGCTCTATAATCCCAATCTGGCCGTCTGCATTCACCACCAGCTTGTCCAGCGTCGAAATGAGCCTTCCGACACCGTGGATGGATATCCGCGACTCCTCGTTTCGGTCGATGTGCTCAAGGGATGTTGCTGCAAATCGACTCTGCGAACTGCGGCGCAAAGCCCGCCACCCACATCCGTGTAGTTCTCTATTATGGCGTCCATCAGCGTGTTCAGCGACTCCAGAAGGTGCTGCTTGGAGAACACAATGACCTTCTCGAAAAGCATCGGTATGAGCCCTGAGACCGCCTCCTCGAGGCCCTCCTTGCCCATGAAAGAAGTTCATCGCAAGCGTGGCCTCCACGGGCAGCACCTCCGGGTCCGAGTTCATCAGCTCCAGCACCTTCCCGAGCGCGCCCAGCGAGGCTGCAGAGTCGAGGGGATTCTCGTCGGCCATGGCCAGAAAGTACAGGGCCTGGGAAACCAGGAAGATGTGCGGCGAGTTTCAGATCTGGGAATATCTGGTTGGCCAGCAGCCTCCGGAAGTTCTCGGGCCCAGAAGCCTGGCAACCCCCTTTTGCTCCGTGGCCAGCAGCCCGATGACGCCATACCGGTATGCCTCGTAGTTTGGGGCGCGTCGCGCCTGTCCAGGAACGCGACGAGGCTCCCAATCACCTCGGCCTTGACATTCCTTGTCGATGTGGATGATGTCGGCCAAAGAAGGACGCAGTGCTCGAGCGGAGGTCCGAGGGAGACATAGTTGTAGCGCGCCATGAGATAGTGCTCTGCGTTCGCACTCGAACGTCCTCCTTAAGCTCAGAGTCAAAGCTCTGCGACGGCAGGATGAAGTTGTTCAGGAGGACGGAGAAGCAGTTCTTGATGATCGGCTTCGTCGTCTTGGTCTGGGCCAGCAGCGCAAAGAAGTCGCATGTGTGGACGAGCGTCGTCGGATGGAACTTCTGGCCCTGGGAGTATCGCTCTACTATGCTGCAGAATGCCTTCAGCAGCTGGTTGATGGTCTCCTCCCGCCGCACAAAGTCGACAAACTCCGTGTTCTTGAAGTACTTCTTGAAGCTTTTGTTGGCCGTCCTTGAAGAGGAAGAAGGCGGCCCCACTTCCTCAGCTTCTCCATCATCTCGTCCCCGATGTTCTCCATGCCCATGACGTTCAGCGAAATCGCATAGAGGCCCTCGAGAACCGCAAGCGTGTTGAGATACCCGGGAAGGGAATAGTGCATGTATGTGCGCGCGACTATCTTCATGCAGATCTTTGCAACCTCCCAGTCCTTGCGGACCAGCGCCTCGGAAAACCGCTGCGTGAAGGACTGTCGCCGTTCTCGCCGAAGATGATGGTGAGCACGCCCTCCAGGTTGTACCGCAGCGCCTCCGACTTCAGGAGGCCTGCGATGAGAACCAGCGCCGCCTTATGTGCAGACCTGTCCGCGCTGTTGAAAAAGTAGGGCAGCTTCCTCACGAGGGCCTCTATGTCCGCGGCTCAGAGTTGTCGAAGATGCACTGGAGGATATTCAGGTAGCACTGTCTCGGGAAGCGGTCCTCGGGATGAGCAGTGCGATTATCTGGTCGCGGATGGCCTGCAAACGAAGGACGCCATCTCCGGGGCCTTCCAGTTTTGCCTGACCGCGTTCGCGAAGAATATGGAGGCGACCTGCTTGACGCGGATGCTGGGGTCTGTCATGAGGACCCGACTGTATAATGTGCATCATCTCTGGATTTCTGCCGACCTCCTTCAACTTCAGCTCTGCGTTATTTCTTATGTTAGCATCGGCACTCAGTGTGCTCAGCAAAGTTGTTTTGAGGCTTTGATCCATTGGAGAGGGCCGGAAAAAATTTTCCGCTATCTCCAAAATTTTGCGACGTCCTGGGCAGCGCGCCAGCACGGGCTCCTGATGGGCCGAGGATGGGTGCGGCGCCGATCCTCCCGTGCCCTGGCCTGCCTCTGCGGCGAGGAGGCGCCTGGAGAAGCCCTCTGCCCCAGCTGCCAGGTATGCAGGGGGCCATGCAATGGGCCTCTCATCCGGGCCCCCCGGAAAGCCTCCCAGAGGCCTCCTCCAATCCGGCTGGCTGAGCGGCCGTCTTTTCTGACTAAAATTTTTTAAAAATTTGGCCCCGTATGCGAGGACTTTTTGCTGCCTGCACACTGCGGAAGAAGAGCCAGCTCAAAAGAAGGCACGGATGGCGCCTACCGCAGGCGCCAGCTCGGGAAAGTGGCCAACAATGTCATGGGGGGAAAGCCCCAGGCCAAGGGCATTGTCCTGGCGAAGATCGGTGTTGAGGCCAAGCAGCCCAACTCAGCCATTCGTAAAGTAATGCCGCATCCAGGTCATCGCGACAGGGAAGAATCTCCTTGCGTTTGCCCCTGGGGACGGTGCGCTGAAGGTTATCGAGGAAAATGACGAAGTCTGTGTGTAGAGGGCCTTGGGAAGAAGGGAAGGGCCGTCGGCGATATGCCGGGTATAAAGTACAAGATCACCAAGGTCAGCGGCGTGTCTCTGCCTGCGATCCTAAACGGGACCCGCGAGAAGCCCAACAAGTAATTAAAATATTTCTTAATCCCACGACGGTCCTCCTCGCCGCCGCACATCCCCCTGCAGCCGTGCGTGCTCTGGCCGCGCTGTTCATAGAGCGCAGGCGGCCGCAGAAATCCACTTCCTTCGCAGGGAAAATTTTGGCAGCCCTGCCCTCCGACCCATGAAGAGGGATGCGCGCGTCCAAAAAGCGCTCGCCAATTTCGTCGACATCCTCATCAATATCGAGAAATACAGAGAGGGCCGCCGGCGCGCCCCTGAGCAGGATGTTCTGGGAATACAACAATCTCAACATAAACGAATTCGAGGACAGCGAGACGCGCTACCTGAAGATCATACACGATAAGCGCTCGTACCCCAGCGCTTTCCTCGCCTCCACTCTCGGCTTCAACAAGTCCTCGATGCAGGTCAAGTACAGCGATCTGCTCGGCCGCTTCGGACTCGACCGCCACCCGGCAGTTGCCTCGCTGAGAAACGCCCTACACTTCGAAAAACTAAAACTCCTGATCATCAAGTACTTCGAGTTGCTTAAGAAGTAGCGAGGCCCCTGGCCTGGAGCAATAAACACTGTTTTGTACCTATTTGAGCTGCCGGGTGTCACGCCCCGGCCATTGCGATGTCTCTGCATGCCAGTAGCTCGCTCAGCGGCGGGCGGCATGAGTCTGCAGCCTATCCGAGAAGGCCGCCGCTCCTGCAGGCGCATTGACGTGGGAGCCCATTGCAAAGTTTTGCATTAAAAGGGACGGCCCTGCTATGAAGGGGAAAGAAGAGCGGACGCCAGTGGCGCCTAGAATTTGCAGATGGCGCCGCAGACAAAGACGGCTTTGTCGCGGCGTTCTGCAGCAGACAGAGTGCTTTTCATTTCTCTGCCAGCCAGAGGAATATTTCAGCACAATTGCCGCCATGCTTCCTGGACAGCAAGGACCCGTCAGAGTTTATCAGCACCCACGAGCCCGTCTATGACGGCACTCCGGCGCTTAGACTGGTGGTCTCTCCCGTCCCTGCAGAGACGTCGGACGCGCTTTTCGTATACAAGCCTGGCAATGCGCGAGGAAGAGTTCGCCAGCTCCGCCAGAGGCATCTCCGAAAAGGCCTTCCAGAGACATTTGTCTGTAGTGCTCGAACACTCTGGTTTTAACTTCTACAGGAAATACAATCGGCAGCACGTCGGAGAAGAAGGCGCTCGGAGAGGCATACTTCTTCACCAGAGAGTTCTCGCAGGCACTCCAAATATACAATGGGCTGCGCAAGTCCTACCCGGTCTACGGCGCTAGGATTGGCAGCCTGGTGCGAGACGTTGAATGGGCGAGTGCAGACATGGCTGGCCCAGCCGCATTTGACATCCACATTCCTAAATGGGAATGTAGATGCGCTGTTTGGCTGTCTGGGCGGCCTAGCCGGGAAGTGGCGGGCTGCCGCCGAGTACTGGCTCGCCGGACAGGCCCTGCCTCCTGGAAAAGCACTGCTCAATCTCTATGCATGCGCCAAGGACCTGGCACTGCTAAGAGACAAACAGCGAAGCTGAGGCACACTCTAGAAAAGATAGAAAGGCAAGTTTCTGCAAAAAATTGACGAGTCCAGCGGAAAGCGCAGGGAGCTGTGGGCTAGTGTGGGGAGCATGATTAGCCTGGAGCTCGGCTCCGCCTGAGGATCCGCATGGTAGGACACGGCCCAACGCACCGCAGTACTCCAGCCCTCGGGCACCGGATCCAGGCCCCGTCTCGGCATCCCAGACGCAGAGCTGGTATGCGCCTGGCCACGTCTGCTCCGAAGACGGTCTATTTCGTGCTGGAAGCCTCGTGGCATGCTTGCCCTGCGTAATAAGGACGGCAAGTGAATAGCTAGCCCGAGCAAGACGGAGACGCTCCGCGAACTATGCAACATAAATTTACTTAATTGCAGGGCGCAGTATTTGAGGCTAATAATGGTCGTTTTGCTCGAGATAGAAATACTCGAATACAAAGTCGTTCTTCTTCATGAAATTCCATGTTGTCCTCGTAGTCGAAGAATATAGACTCGCCCTTCTCGTACTCGGATGTGATGAGCTTGGGCTCGTCGAGGCGCTGGAAACCACATTTTGTACTTCAGATGGTACCGCCATGCGTAGTTGCTTTAGCCTGATGGCTGCATATGTCTGCTGCACGGTCCCCTTGCAGTAGTAGAATATGAAGAAAAGCGTGTCCAAGTCGAAGCGCTTGTAGAAGCTGGGATTGTCGAATAAATAAAGCGGCGACTTGGGGAAAAACGAGGGTGTCTTGCGCCCTGTTCTTGATCGGGTATTTCGTCTCGAGCTCTTTAAAGAGGGGCATGTTGAGGAACGAATTCTCGGGTCTCCGTGTAAAAGAAGCTTGATCTGCTCTGGGTGGAAAGGCGCTCCGCAGTGATCTTCGCGATTTCGGACGCGAACGACGAGAAATCGCTGGCTCCGTCGTTTCTGCACGCGCTGCGACGCCTCCTGCTTCTTGGACGATAGCTGCTGGCTCACGCGCTTCCAGAGCTCTTCAGGCGTGAGCTCCTCTTTCTTCTTTGAGGGCGGACGCTGCCGATCCATGCAGGGCAAATCTTTGGCGCAAAAAAAACATTACCAGGAGCACAATGGATCTCCAGCGAGGGCAGCAGTGGGGCGAGCAGCCGCCGAAGAGAGAAGTGCATGTTTTGCTTCCAGATAAATGCTGCGCAGCATTCGAGGCCGACTATTGCCCGCGCGCCCGCCAGGCAGGGCCCTGGGGCAGAAGCAGACGCCTGCAGGCCTACGAGTCCACGTTTTCCTCGACAAACTCGCTGAATGGATAATAATAGCGCCTGCTCTTCCATCTTGCAGCCTCCTCCTCCGAAACCTCAAAGTCCACAGTGTAATCCATAAGGCATGAAAATTTTGCCCAATTATGAGTCAGATGCTGTTTCAGACCGAGCAGATCGAGGACAGCAGGTCGGGGATTCCCCAGATCCTCTCCAACATCAGCGTCTGCAACTCTGTGGGCCAGCTGCTGGCCACGACGCTCGGCCCCTATGGTCTCGACAAGCTGTTCTACGGCAAAAAGCTCCTCGTTACGAACGACGGCGGCGAAGATCCTCGAGAACATGGAGTTCAAGCACCCTGTCGCATGCATGCTTGCCTCCCTCAGCAAAGTCGCAGGATAACGAGGTGGGAGACGGCACCACGAGTGTAGTCGTGCTTGCTGCCGAAATCCTCAATTCTCTCGCGCCGTACGTTAAGGAGAGGTATCCGCTGGAAAAAATGGCGCAGGCAATAAAGGAGCTCCGGAGCGCCTGCTTGAAGAGGACCGACGAGCTGGCCGTGGAGTACACAGACGAGAATCTCCACAATCTGGCACAGACCTGCCTCAACTCGAAAAGCGGTGCGCAACGAGAAGGCCCATTTTGCAAGAATACTGATGCCGGGCTCAGCGCCTCAGACGACCTGCATGTCAGCAAGGTTGCCGGGCGGGTCGCTGGGGACTCGGTCTTGGTGGGCGGCGTGGCGTTTCGAGAAGACATTCACCTATGCGGGATACGACCAGCAAGCCGAAGAAGATAGCCAGCCCCAGGATATGTCTTCTGAATGTTGGGAGCTAGAGTGGAAGAGCGAGAAGGAGAATGCAGAGATCAGGGTCGAGGGTGTGGAGGGAGTACCAGCGCGTGGTGGATTCCGAGTGGGCGATCATAAGAGAGAAGCTCGACGACATTATTGGCAAGGGCGCAAATGTGGTCTTGAGCAGCCTTCCAATAGGTGACTATGCCACGCGAGTACTTTGCGAGCAAGAATGTGTTCTCTGCAGGGCGTGTCTGCAATCTGGATAAGATTGCCAAGTCCCTGGGAGGCTCCATTTCCAGCTCCACCAAGTTATTGATTTGTGCACCTGTGATCTCTTTGAGGAGCGCAGCTCGGCAAGACCCGCTACAACTATCTGGAGGGAGGGCAGCATCAAGACCAGGACGCTGATTCTGAGGGGCCCGGTGCAGAGGCTCTGGAAGAGGTGGAGAGGGCCGTTCACGATGCAGTCTGCGTGATAAAGACGGCGCTAAAGCACCGAAGCGTGGTGACTGGGGGCGGGGTCGGTCGAAATGCAGCTGAGCAGGATGGCCCGCGACATGGCGCTGGGCACTGCTGGCGAGAAAGTACTGTTTTTATAAGGCGATTTCCAAGGCGTTCGAGAGGATCCCGTCCATTCTTGCTGCGAACTTTGGGCTGGGATTCAGACTCGATGATGCAGAAGCTGCGCAAGGGCCCATTCTTCCTCGCACCATGCCGGGGTCTGCCTGGAGGCGTCGGCGACATGCTCGAGCTGGGCGTGCTCGAGCCGACTGCAGTTTAAGAAGGAGCATGCTGGCGGTCTGCATTTAATCTTGCAGAGGCGATACTGCTTGTGGGACTCCACAATAATTGCAAAGAAATAAACTTCATGGGCGCTCGAGGTGCTTGTATTGCTGTCTGAGGAAGCTGTGCAGGCGCTTCTTGTTTCCTGACGGGGTCGTTCGCTCGCACGCGCGAGATCTTCCGCTGCCTGCAAGGTCCTATTCTTTATAACCATCAGCACAATTCACCCATCCATGGCCGGCGAATTTTGGAGCACACAGCCAGTGGGTGTTGGCGAGGGGCCGGGGTTCATTGCCGCCCCCGCCGAAGCCTCGACTGCGGCGCATCAAACTCCCCCATGGCCTGACATGGCAGAGCTCCGATGTTCCCGCAAATCGCCGGCTTTCTGAGAAACAACTATGTGGAGGACCCCGATTCCTCCTTCCGTCTCAGTTACTCTTGAGGAGTTTTTGATTTTCTCTTCTCGGACCCGAGCATCTCGGCTGCTTCAGCCTAGGCATCGCCCTGCGAGCAGGAGATGGTCGGGTACTTGACTGCAAAAAGACACGCCGTGCATATAGGAGGGCAGAGCATCCGCGCCGTGAGCATAAATTCCTCTGCCTCTCAAAAGAATACAGGGGGACCAGACTATCTCCGCTTCTCATCAAGGAGGCGAACGCGCATTGCAGAACACAGTGGGAATATACCAGGGCCATCTTCACGGGGACAGAAGGACTACGGGTTTTCCATCGCCACTGTTTGTGTTGCCAATTTACCACCATCCTGGCCGCTGGACAGCTGCCGCCGCTGCAGACTCTGAGGTTACCTCGACGAGGGATAATCCTGGAGACCTATAAGACTACAAGCTCCGGCGAGACAACCACCATTGCCATCGGACCATAAGACATGTCCTGTGCTAATATCACGGTATCTAACAACACATGGAGGCCTCCAAATACAAGAATGCATGAGGAGTTTTCCCCCGAAAAATCTAGCCTATATATCCTTGCAAACACGCGGAGAATGTAATGACGCACTATCTATTTAACTCGCGCTTTGGCGAGTTGTGTGCAGAGCGCCTTCCATTATTAGATACATACTCACTGCCTGCAGTCAGAGCGGGGCTCCTCCTTCAAGCGCGCTGCATAACCCTGTACTACTGGAGCGGGTCCCGCGCCGACATTCATTCGAGTGATCTGGGCCACATTACTCAGAAGGGACGGTGGGGTTTTTTTTGCCTTGCTTAATGTTCGCTCAGCCTCGGCCGGCAACAGCTGCGAGCTCAATCTGCGGCACCTTCAGGATGCTTGAGGTGCACAGGGACGTCCTTCAACTACCACCACTTCAACTGGAAAGAGGAGCGCTGCATGCATGCAGCCTTCGAGGGACTTAACTTTATCCTATTTTTAATAAATTTTACTTCTAGGATTCTGCGGTCAGCGCGATCTTCGATTGCGCCGTTCAAATTTTAAATTCCTAACGATGGACGTGATGTTGAGTATTAGTGGGCTCGGGTTGCGGTGGCAGGGTCCTTGGAGGGCCAGGCGTCGCGGCTCCTAATTAGTTCGCTGGTTCTCCTCCCGGCATTCCGGTGCTTTGGCCGGGTAGGATCTCCATGGCTGTCCGCATTCAAAAAAAATCAAAAACGCGCTCTTCATGGATAAGCCAGGGTTCCCGGTAATTCCCGCCCAGGAGCGACTCCCAGGCCTGCAGTTCATCTTCGAATAAAATTCAAAAAGGACTTCCTTGGTCATGCGCAACAAGTTTTCGCTCCGCCGCTTCGATGTGGTCCCTCACACCCCGCCCGTGGCGTGCATTTTGCGAGGTAGTTTCCTATACAACCTGATTAGGGCACTAATGAGGATTATTAGCTGTGTCTGACAGCGCATCCGGCAGGAAAACGCCTTCCTGCTATCGAAGGCTCCGACCCCTTCGGCTGCATCTCATACCGCCTTACCTACTTCGGGATATAGAGGTAATTCACAAGAGCCTGATGCATCTCGAACAGGCCGCTGGAGCGGGTGGTTTGTGCTTTTCGGATCGAAGAAGGGCGAATTTCTCTAGGGCCTTCGACAGAAACACCATAACATCTCCCAAGATGGAGTGGGAGAGAGAAGGACTCGCCGCGCTCGACTCGAACTTCTTTTCGACTTTTTGTAATAACCTGGCGCTATCTAAAACCTGAAAGACTAACCGCCCCGACCATCATGTTCATACCGCGGAGGCATGATCTTCGTCCCGGCATTCCGGGCGTGTGCAGGATGTGGCTATGTACAACCAGCGAAACCTGCTCTCTCTTTCACTACCTTCTCCATCAAAACTGGCAGAGGTCAATGACCGCCAAGATCAGCGAGTAGTGGCAAGGGCCCCGGACAAGGACATGGAGGGTAATCAGGTAGGAGGAATGGGAGAAGGAGCATGAATTACAGCGGCGTCCTAAATTTTCCTCAGAAATGGTGATTTTGTTAGTTCTGCACAGAACTGCCTCATACTCTGTACCGGTAGGGAGCCTTAACAGTAGGTGCTCTGCCATTTGCCAGCCGCTTGAGCAGACCGGGTAATGGCAGCATAATCGACAATGGATACCATTAAATACCGGTGGCCAAAAGCGCGGAGTAATAGGGATAGATTACTTCGTGGGTTTTATTTATAGTGCATTTGGCGTGGCGTCGCGTTGCTGGAGGGAGCGCGGGGGTACAGCCCTCATTCCATTGCCCCGCTGTTCCAAGATCGACAATGAGCAGCTCGCCGTTTTGGCGCGCGCGATTGGACATCTACATTTTGACGGTAGTTCAACCGCGTATTATAGGCAGCTGAAGGGTCATGGCCATATCCATCCTTGTCGCCGGATCTTATAAAAATCGCGCCTGATTGTATAAATAATGCTCAGCAGACGGGAGAGGCTTGCACAGCACCGCGGCAGAGTATTCTATTTCTCGGTATGTACGGGCGGCTCCAAGGCTTCTCACTCCTCGAGCTTTCTTCCCGTCTTATGCCCACAAAAGGAACGGGTTGGCCTCCATCAGAATGTTCGGCATCCTCAAAGCTTCCTCAAGCCATCACCGGGGTCCGTGTGCGGTGCTGTTGAAGAGCAGGGCTTATCAGGTCCCACGAGGTCAGGGGTCCGCAGAGTTCGGGAAAAACTCGAAGTTCCGAAGGCTTGTTTGCATGGGCATTGAGAGTCTCGGTCGAAACGTCCTCCATGCCCGAAAGGCCGTGTAGCCGAAGGCCATCTTGTATCAGAAACAATTCCGAGGAGACCAGGTAGTCCCCCGCCCTGGATGAAGTCGGCCGGATATCAAGTACTCCCAGCGAGATGGCATAATCTCTTATATCTTCCAGCACCCTCGCAGTCGGTCTCGTTTTGAACTGTTTGCCAAAAGACGGAGTAGTTTCCAGCTTGATGTGCCCCTCCGTGTTCGATGGAGGATGTTCTCCGGAAGGACAGGAATGTGTAAGGATCTGGTCCTTTCGAGTGTCAGGTAGCGGAGGGCAGGAAAGAATCTCAGCCCCCGTAGAAAACCGCACAAGCTCCTTAAAGCAAGAATTTTTTTGGGATAGCTGGTGCTCTTGGAGCGAGTGGCAGCGGCGGCGCAGTTACTCTCGCGTGAGATAGAAAGAGCGATGTCGTAGTCCCTGGAACGCACACAGACTGGTTTGACCCAGGAATGTGTTGGCGGATTCGTGTTTGAAACCTGATGAACAGGCTCGTTGATGGACCATTTATCGCCTCATACGATTTTGTTTATGACCAAATTTTGCCCCTTGGGCATGGCCCCGGAGCTGTGCATGCACTGTTCTCGGGCGCCCGCCGTAGGTCGAGGCAACACCAAGTATTCCTGTGCAAAAACGGGGCCCCTCTTCTCAAAGTCGCGCAGACAGAGGATTTCGTTTTTTTCATGATCATGAGGTATGGGGCATGCCACCCAATAACTGTTCACACTTTTAATTCTCAAAAATTTTCAAGGGGCTTTTAGAATTGTCCCGCAAGAGCCGGCGAGCATGCGGCGGGGGGTGTGCCAGCTTTTCTGTTCCAGAGGGCGGCAGAGAGCCGTTCGAGGGCTGGGATGGCACACTTTTTTAATTATTCATCGAGTTGCTGTGGTCCTCCCGATTATGCCATATCTCATTAAAATGTTTTTCATTGAAAGTGAGGACTATGACGTTGCGCTTAGGGGCAGCTGCCTAGGTTCCGTGGGCATCTGCGGGAATGTTATACCTGGTGCCGGGTCCCTTTTGCAGGATGGCAGGGGGCTCGTCCCTGCTGATTTGGGCCGCGCGCGGGCGCCGTGGGACCAAATGGCGGCTGGGACATGTGGGGACGGACTCTTCCGGACACACAGCGGGGTAAGTTTGCCAATTGGCTGGTCGAGCAATTTCCTGCTTCGGTAGCCATTCTGATATTGTAGGGTATATGACTGCAGGAGGAAGAGGCCTCTGCATCCGCCCCGTCTTGGGAAAAATCTTTTCCAAGCCAGGTCTAAATGACAAGCGGATATTTCCAGCTTGCATTCTGGTTTTTTTTTTTTTAAAAAAAAAAAAAAAAATCCACCAGTTACAGCGGGCCGTGATGGGCGCTAGTAGAGAGTCTGTGCCTCCCTTCGCCAGCGTCAGCGTATGGCCCGCTGCTCATCCCCTCCCCCGCTTCTCTAGCTTTCGCGCAGCCTGGCGCCGCTATGCTCTCAACTTTATTTCGGAGAATACACTTTGGGCGAGCCCACAGCAATCCCACTGGCGACCGCTTGCCCAGCATTATTTCACAGGATGCCGTCTCTTTTGGATATAAGTTGCCGTACAGCAAAATATAAGAAGTTATTAATTTGTACTTGGACCTTTCTATGAGAAGCGCAGCATCTCTCGCGCGAGGCACCCAGCGGCTCTCGGCCATGCAGGACAGAATTCCGGTGCCAGGCGTTGAAAGTCCCCATCCTCCTTTTTCTGAAAATATTTACGGAAAAATTTTAGTACTCCCTACCATGACAGAAGCTTGTTCTCGGACAGCCAACCAATAGGAAGCACAGCACTCTGATGACCGAGGAGGAGCTCAATAATCAAATGCCAAAGGGAGCTTCAGCAGTTCGTTCCTGGGAAGCATATATTCCTTTCCTGTGCTTCCGGTCGAGGTACGTATCTCGCGGGTTCATGCCTCATGGCCCTGCGCAATTCTTTCATTGTATTGCGTATACATAGCACGTTCCTGCGTGCATTACAAGGACCAAATGTCATAATACTCCAGGCCTGGTGCCGATTCGGGCCCAGAACTGGCTTCTGAAGATCTTCACGTTTCTTTGCCTCATTTAGTTCGCCAGTTGAGGGGATGGTGCAGAAGCTTCTGGCCCCCAACTTTGACATAGACAAGACATTCGAGGCTTGGCCTCACGAACATGGGGATATTTGGATTCATTGTTTCCTTACCTGGTTTTGCAGCGCTCATTAAGTTTAGAAACTATGTCCAGTTTCAAGGAGCTGTGGGGCCCGAGGAGTTCTTCATCGCAATCACGGCGGACATGCCGCGGAAATAAGCGCCCTGTACATTTCATCTGCGCGACTCATATTCAACCACTGGGTGCTCATCGCTCTTCTACGTCCTACTGCGACGTTTTATCGCTCGATCATGGTCATCGTTTCTCTATCCTCACACTATGTGGGAATTCGCCACTGCTCCGCCAACCAGAATCAAGCCGGTTCGGTCAGAATCCTCCTACATCTTCTCGAACGTTGCCGGCGCTTCTTTTGCCGCCCGCTCGTCTCAAGTACTGGAACAGCAATCATGAAGAAGTACCCCCTACGAAGGGTTCGCAGGGAGAAGCTTACTACCATATATTTCACCATATCCACGGTGGTGCTCGTTTCCCGGCATTGTTATCGGGCATTCAAGAGGGTCTGCCTTCGACCGCGTCTTTGCCAACCCCATTGTGGTCCCGAGCGCGTCGGGAACGGAAAGGAAACGCGTACCACAGCGCCGCCGGACGGCAGGAAAACAAAAAGAAGGTCAAGCGCAAGGTCAAGCGTGGTCCATGACCGACGGCATTTTACTATGCATTTGTCTCTCACAGCTGCTCCTGCGCCATGTGTGCGATGACGCTCTTCTACAACATTTCGGCCAACCTCTCTACCACCTCCCCTCTTCTGTCCAACTCCCCACGCTGCGGGCCGGCGGGCGATGCTGGGGGAGGGGACAGAGGAGTGATGCTACTGGCGGCGAGTAACAAGTCGAGGGGAGATTGAGCTACAAACGGCCCTCCTCGTCCATTCTTCGTTCAATCGCTATGTAAGCCCCGTTTCTCCAGAGCTCTTCGAGTGGTATGTTTCGGGGGACGCTCCGGCGGTGGCGTCCTGGGCCGGCCTTTCCCGATCCTCATCTCGTTCGTTCCTCGGAGCGCTGTCCTTCTCGACATTACTTTCGCGGTCCCGCAACTTCCACCGCCCTGGGCTCGGACAAACATGCGCCATTGCCAGGCTACTGGAATGATACGAAGAGGTCGCCCCATAGGGCGATGGTCCTACACCAAACCTGGGTTGTGTCGTCGGCGATCAAAAATCTCCAAGTATGCCTTTTTCGATATTATTCAAGGAGGCCATTTCGTATGAAGATCGACCGCAGGACATCAGGCCGCTCTTCAAGGGCGTCGTACGATGGCGTATGCGGCATAGCTCGGGCAATGTGCGCCGGCTCTATCTACGGGCCTGACCATTGGATCTAGCGCTTGACGGGACGAGCGCGATGCCCGCCCTACTTTGCGCCCGTGAACCTTCCATGGTTATCGGTCACGTTTCTTGCCATTTCCTCTGGTCCCTGGGGCCATCTTTAACTCACCTCCACTACTCATTCAAAGAGGCCAATGCTAACAACACCTACATGTCTCCCGACTACTTCGAGGGCCGTCCGCTACTTAAGGGCCGAATAATAAATTAATCCATTCTATGAGCCTGCTTTCACTTGTCTTCCTCCTCCGGTTGTGCGAAATGCCGGCCATCTTTTGATGCTGCCTGGCCACGTCTTCCGTCCTGGCGGCGCTCGCGCAGTCTCCTGCTGCAGACTATGGATCACGTCCTATTTTGTAAGCTGCAAGCACATCTCTGCCCGCCCGGGCATTCCCGTGCGTGGCCCAGCCTGGTGCTGTGCAATATTCCGCGAGCATGAAAAATTCCCCCTAATGATTCACAAGAACAGGCTCGAGGAAATCAGAAAAAGTCCAGGAAAATCAATGCTCCACCGCCGGGAAGGCCCTGGTTCCGTTTTCGTCGAGGACGAGACTGTTCGACAAAACCCACACACTCCTCCTCTCATGGTCGGGAGCACAGGAATCCATTATACCACCACGAGGGCCCTTCTCTTCGAGCGCCATCCAGCTCTCTGAGAGGGAAAATTCTCGCCTTCGGATGCAAAAACTTCTCGGTGTTCCTGATGAGGACCTCATCGGCCACATGAGACTCGACTCATCCATAAGGACGTTTTCTCGAATTTCTCGTGCGCGCATTATAACCACATTTAGACACATACAACGCGCACGATCTGGCTGTTTTTGGATTACTCCCGTTTAGGGCGGCTACGAGGAGGGGGGGCAGGGGGAGTTTAAAAACTTTTATCGCGCAATCACAGGCGGGGCTTTTCTCGCCGGATATTGATGGGAGTTTGTACTCGATAAGGACCATCTCCAAAGGCCATCCTCGAGGACCTCAAGCTCACCCGCTCTTTTGTGGACTACTTCAGGCGCACTATGGCATGCTGCGCGGATTTCCTCGAGACGGCCGTGCTCGACGAAATGGCCCCAAAATTCTGAGGGGGTCCAACTACGAACTGCCTGAGCGAGAATGCAACCAGGTGCTTGGTTCATCTGCATTTCCATCGGCCACCTAGGAGAAAGGCTCTCGAGACGTAACGCACTCCTCTCTCTTACGGATATCTGGACAGCAACGGAGTTTTGTCGGAGCTGCTGCCTCTTCCCTACTACTCGGAAGACATCATCCGGAGGATTTGTGCCCCATTGCTGAGGTGCGTGGTCTGTGCACGAGAGGAGTCCCTGCGCGACGGAACAGGGCGCCGCTTCCTGCTTGGCGATGGCCGAGAGATGCAAGAGTATCTGCGGTTTTGCGAATCCAGAGGCGGCCACTCCCAGGGAGTTTAACAGGGATGAGTTACCGGCTGCTGTGCTGTGCGTACCTGGGCAGGGATCTGGGGGACGAGCCCTGGACATCTCCAATGTTGCAGCAATGTATCGGCTGCAGAGTCCAAGATGAGGATGACGAGGCTCTCGCAGGCCATCCCTGCGCGGCGGCGCTTCTCGAGGCACATGGACGACGAGGGACAAGGGTCTATTTCGTGAGCAGAAGCGACTCGCTGCACATTCGGATGCTGGACGATAGAAGCCATGCCCTCATTCTCAGGAACATGAAGGGCCCGGTGTTTCGTACAAACTAACGGCAATTCTGGCAGCCTGTCTGGAATTCCGTCCTTCGATGCCGCATTATTTGATACCTTCGTCATGCTTCACCTGCCTCTGAGATTGCAAGCACAACATGATAAAGCTTGCGACGCGCCACGGCCGCTGCCTCGTGGAGGAGCTGCTGCCCTGGCTCTACAGACTGCGCTCTTTTCTGAGCTACCCCTGAAGGCCGAGTATGACTACGACGCTCCCACTGTTATGCAGCTCATAAAAAATGTCAAGTCTTTGCAGCAGCCAAAGCTGGTCTAGGAGGCATGCATTCTGCTGGGCCGCTGTGCGTCTCCAGACCTGGCCAGAGGCTTCTGCGAGTGGGCGAATCGGCAGCGGGCACTGCGAAGCTGCATTGCCCCCTTATCGAGCGCAATGCGGGTCTCCTCGACTCCTCGCTGCTGGCTGAAGTCGTCAGAAGGACATTATCTGCCAGCGCGACCCAGACACTGCTCGAGAGGCGCTACGGGCTTGTGGAGACGGCGTCGAGGAAGGACGCCACGATATTCTCATGCAGATTGTGAGGCTTTTCGTCCGTTGAGTCGGTCCTCGTTCCGCACCCGGCTGTTCTTTTCTTTCATTGAGGTCAACTTTGAGGTCATTGCCCAGCCAGCAGACGTTGTGGCGTTTGCGGCGACAATATCCTGGCAAAAAGACGCCTCAGTGCGTAATGAAAGGCTACATCCATCTGGTCACCCTGAGGACGGCACCAATCTGTGGGCCTGCCATCAAGGCAATCATTAATGGAAAACACCCCATGCCACACTGGTGCTGGGAGCGATCCTCGGGCACATCATAAAGAACATAGACCATTCACGGGCGACGGCGACCTCTTCGCATGGCTGTTTGCAAACGGCCTGTGCCTGAACGCCGGCCAAGCTCGAGGAGATCGCCGGCGCGCAGAATGCCCCGGCCGCGGATCTTATCGACGAGAGTGTCAGGGCCGGCGCCGCGGAAATACTCCCCCGCGATCCCAGTGGCAGCCCCCCTGCTGATTTGCGCACAAGAAGGAGTCCATCCGGCCTGCTATTTGAGGAGTTCGGCGACATTGCTGTATGCGTATGCAGGCAAGGTGCTGTCTGGACTATCCCGAGCAGATCGGCGGCCCTTACCTGTCTGAGCCCCAGATACTCCCTGTACGAGATCGTCGCCTACCTAGAGAGAAATCTGCACACTGCATCCGAGGAGATGCTCGGGCGAATAGTTGGCGCCGCAAGAGAGATAACTTTCCAGGGGCGAGTGCCAGGTGGGGCGGTTCTCCGGAGGGGCAGCCCTGTTCCTTCAAACTGAGGCGTCTCTGAGAGGCCTGCCTGAGGATCTCTACAAATTATTCATCTGGCTTTACATTCGGGTCACGCGGGTAAGCACGGCGATCCGGCCGTAGAGGAGCTGGTGCTCGCCTCTCTCTCAGGGAGCCGTCTCTGTTCCTGGAGCTGGCGAGAGAGTGCATGGAGAGCAACTCCTCCATCTTCCAGGCGGCCTTCGCGCATGCGAACCCAGAGCGTCATGTCTGGGGACGGGCAGCTCATGGGGTTTGCGGCAGCCTTCCTTGCGCAGAGGCCCGAGTTTGCTAAGTGCTGCGGCCTCCCCTCTATGCAGCAAGGGCCTACGAGCTCGAGGATGGCAGCTCTGCTGCCCTCCTGGCAGCGCTGTGCTGTGGAGACAGCACGCTTGTTCCGGGAGTAAGCAGCCTCATCAGGCAAGCCATAGTGGAATGCCGCGGTGTCCATCTATGGCCTCAGGACCCTGACGTATTTGTTCAAACGCGTGCCCTCATTTAAGGCGCACAGAGCCGCCGTCCAGCCGCTGTCCGCGGTGCTCTCCGAAAATGCCGACGAAAGAAATTGCGGAGAATGCCAGGATTCTCCGATGAGAGTCTGCAGCTTCTGCAATAGTCTCGAATTAAGCATCCGTGTGCTCTCTTACAAATAAACTGCCCTGAATCGGGGTCATAGCATAAAATTTACTTAATTCAGGTATGGCTGCCATGTAAACTTGAAGAGAACAATAACCAGCATTGCAAACTATGTACATGACTATCAGAGCCGTCGGGCCGCATCTGTCATCATATGGATTCGCGTCGTAGGTATAGATCCGCTGGGCCTCCAGTTGCCAGAGATGCAGTGCATACAGGCTAAATACCACGGCCACCAGGGTCAGCACCGCGCCGCACAGCAGGGCGTCCCGGTCTCCGATGCTCACCATCGTAGTGCCGACGCCGCCAAGAAATATGGCAAACTTGATCCACTTAAGGAATGTCCTTTCGTTGGCAAGGTGGATTTTGGGCTCTACCCTCCCGGGCATTGCAATCTTCTTGCCATGGTCGTACACAGGACTTAGGTTTTCGCTGGTCGCGGCCTCGCTCTCGCCAGGAACATAGACAAGGGTCCTTGCCGACCAGGGCACGCACAGGCCTGCGGCCGTGTACGGGTCTTTCCGGATATCCGTCTTCATCTGCGGGAGCCAGTACGGAATGGCCGATATTCCAGGAAACAGCATTTGCACAGCCATGCATGTACTTCCGAAAAACTTGTGCACGTGCGCAGCATAGCTGCTTGCGAGCAGATCCTCGATCCACTCGGCTTTGTCTCGTCCAACTCCCTGGGGTTTTTTATCTCTAAAATGGCGTGCGGGGAAAAAGACCGCCTCATCTCTGTCCAGCCCCCCTGAACGGCCACTCGCAGAGGACGTCGGGGCGCCGCCACTGGGTAAGAGGGAACTCATTGTGCTCGTACTCGCGGGCTGCTGCACTCTCTGATCATAGTGAGGTGCGTGTCGAGGCTAATTCTTACCCTCGAGCTGTTCGGGAGCTGGAATTGCGCTCCGCTTGTAGAACGTCCGCACCATCGGCCGCAGTCCCTTGTTCAGGATGGCCGCCTGGATCTCCTGATACAGCCGCCTTACCTCCTCGCCATTCAGCTTCTCCCACTCGGGCCAGACATCGCACCGTTGATGTAGTCCACCACGTCCTCTCGTATATTCTGACCGCAGCTTCTTGGACCGCTCGCCTGTCCACGACTCCTCGTGCCTCTTCCTCTCCACAAAGACGATTTCCGGCGAGCTCGCGCCATACCAGCGTATTCTTATTGCCTCTGCCCCATGCAGCTTCCTCAGACGGCCATGGTAGAGCTCGAACCTCGTGCTGTCCGGTAGACGCTCGACACACATGTGTCGTGCGCTTTGCAGTCCCACCCGCTGTATGGCGTCCGTTCTCTGGATTGCCGCTAAAGACGTTAGACGGGAGGGTGCTCGACTATCCGCGCCTTGAGGGCAGTGAGGTTCTCGCCATGGACCCAGTATTGTTTGTCTTCCTGACAAAGCTTGTCTTGCTTTCTGCTTCTTGTCAGGCCTTATCATCTTGAGCCTCAGCCTGCTTTGCCCCGTATATATGCTTGTTCTCAGCCCGTCGATATTTCGTAAGCTCCCTGCGCAGCCTGTCCATATACTCTCTCGGCACGGCAGCGCCGGTGCGTCTCGCGAAACTTCCTCAGGATCCGTTTGAAGCCCTCGGTATTTACGCGGACAAACTCGGCAAACAGTGCCATCTCGCGCAGCAGATCCTCCAGGCCCGGATGCGCCTCCTTCCGCCCCTCGACTATTTGCGCCTCAATGCGGCCAAGAGAGGCATCCATTTCCTCGTATTTATACCGGATGAACCCAAATACGCTTTCGAAATTAGCATCGTAGCTCTCGAAAAAGGCCAATCCCATGGAGGTGCTCTCACTGGCATCAGCACTGGACACTTTTCGGATGTCCTCTGAGAGGCCGCAGTAGTCGATATAGTGGTCTGCATAGTGCGGATGCGCGTTTTGTTCCAAAAGGCACCAAATCGCATGGCGCGGGAGTGCTACCTTCTAAAATTGGAAGTCTGAAACAAACACCGATGATGCACAAGCCGATATTCCGGGCATATTTGAGGTTCCGAAATGGCCCCTGCTGTTTGAGGATGGCAATTGCACCGGGCCTAAAAAGCTCGAGCCGTCTTGGGAGTATCTCTGGCCAGGGGCAGGGCTAAAGCAAATAGAAGCGGCCCGCATTTCTCCAGGCTCAATCCCGCCTGATAAAAGACAGGCTGTACCCGAGTGCTCTCGTGCTGGTCGCTGTCTCTACAATTTCTGCCAGTATCTGGCCCACATAAAAATCATTCATGACTCCGTCCGTGCTGGGGCCTTGTCTGTGGATCTTATCCCTATTTTTATCGCACTCCATACCGTCTCTCCTAGAAGAATGCACTTGTAGAAGTGCTTAAATCTCATAGCTGGTGCCATTTTGTCTGATGACAAGCGAGCTTTTGGCTTGAAAATGCTCCTCAAAGAAGAGATAGATGAGGGTGCGCGGCAGAGAGTGCAATTGAGAGATCGTTATAGTATTTTTGCGTCGCAGCTGCTGCAGGGCGGAAGGATTTCCTTATCGGCAATCATGTAGAAATTGGATGTGAGAATCCCATGCGGGCGCGGCCTGATTTGAGGCCCGTCATGCTGCTAGAACTCGCCCTTGTGGCACGACCAGCAGTCTATGAGCTCCTGCCACCCATCGTGCGGGAGCCGGTTGATGGACGGTAGCTGATCGGCATGCCATGTGCACAATGGACCGGCCCCAGATCTTGCAGAGATAGGCGCTGCAGGCCTGGCTCTGGCAGCTCCACCCCGCTGATGCTGTACACCCAGGTGTCTCCCACCTGCTCGCACGCTCCGTTACATAGCGGAGTGTCCCTTCGACTCCAGCAGGCGGAGAGATTCTGGCCCATATGCGAAGCCGCTCCGGGTCTCTGGATCAACTTCAACCATGCCGGGCATCGGAGGCTCAAGATCGAGCGATAATCTGCTTGAATAGCAAAACTGCTCAGCATACAGAAAATGGCATGAAAGGCGCCCGCCGGCAATACGTGGCATTTGCATCAGTCCGGCTCGCGCGCCCTCACTTTGGGGCCTGAAAGACAAGGCATCTCAGCGAGGAGGCTGAATAATGCGAAAACCATGGACATTGTTCCCGCGCGGCAAGATTAGAACGCAAAGGAGTATTTTAATTTATGTCTTCTTTCTCATTTCTCCGTCCTGTCGGCCTGTCGCTCTTTCTCATACGCTTCTTCTTCCACTTAGCACGGCATGGGGGCTCAAAATTTGCGCCTCCTAATGCTCTGGGCAGATTCAAGTCACATATGCATGCTATAAATTTTTACAGAAAACGGGAACAGGGAAAGATCCTCTTCGCGCTCTGTTAATTTTCTTAGGCTCAAGCAAATGGACCGCGCGGCGCGCAAAGGCCCGCCCCATCGGCCTTCCCTCCAACAGAAAACACCGCATAACACCTACACTAGCCTGTTTGTATTTACTTTGCAGCAAGCAAGCGCGCGCGAGGTATCCGAGGCATGCCGCTGGAGCAGCCCCAACTAAACAATAAAAGTGTTGTTCGTAATACCCATATATACCGATACACCTGTCAGCCCCGCTGAATCTCAAAGGAGTCAGAATACTCTATCCCTGAGAGCGAGCTCATAGAGACCATTCCTTGACTATTGTCTGATGGACCTCTGTTGCGCTTGCTCTTCATTTGCTTGGAGTTTCAGGAAGTTGCTCTTTGTGAATAAGTATCTCTGTACTTCCAGCTTGCCCTTGGTGATTTTTGCGGAAGAAGCAGTCGTAATGAAGGACGACCTTGGCCTTTCTTTAATCTGCTCGCTGGCCCTCCTTCTGCAGGTCCATCGCCTGCTTCTGTACGTGTTGTCGACTTCGCTGGACACTCGAGAGTTCAGCGTCTCCTGTCTGGGACGGGCTCCTCGCAATGTTGTAAATATTGGTTGGTGACAAAGCACAGAGTCGATTGGGGATGTATAGGACCAGCATTCTTGTTAACGTCGTCAGAAATTGTCGTGGGTGAGGAAAGGTACGATTCTCTATAGACGATTATCCACACTCTCCGTTTATCACCCAACCTTATCCCGATGTTGAAGGGGCGGATAATGAGGAGGAAGATGAAGCAGTTGTAGATGTTCTTGATCGAGTCGGCGAAGATCCAGCTGAAAGGTTCAGCAGGGCTTGTCCCAAAGCTGGCCATGAAATTACGCGGGGCGTCCATCTGGGAATATAAGGAGGCAGGATGATCAGGGCGCCATATGAGACTATGACGGAGCATATCAGGCGCTCCAGCTTGTTGAATACGGAGTCTCTCCCGCGGAAGCGTTTCCGCTCCATGTTCCTGTGCGTGCATAGTACAGCTCTACTGGCGGTGCTAACGAGCTGCTTCTTCTTGATTTTTCTCGTCGGTGCCCTCCCTTCGGCTCCACGCCTGGCGGTAGATACTTGGAATAACGTCCTTGTGCTCTTCCGGAACAGAACCTCTTGATATCCCCCGAAACTCCAGCTCCTTCTTGGTTGAGCTTCTTGCAGATGCCCTCGGCACACTCCCCTCGGCGCGCGTCCTTCCGACGAGGGGGGAATATAGACTCCCGGTACATGAGATAAACGGCCCCGTCGTCCCGTAGCCTCCCTGGGCTCGCAGTCCCTGACAGATCTTCGTCCACATCCCCGACCTGTCCTCGCCTGGCCTCTGCGATGGCCATCAGCTTCTTGAAAGGACGAAGGGCCTTATAGTTCAGAGAGTAGCATGGTTTTTCGTGTATGCCCGAGCGCCTTCGCCCAAAGAGGGAGAAGTAGAAGTTTATGGATGGTCTTTGTGCAGTGAAGAGCATCCCCATATATATCCCGAGCCCAGGAGGAGCAGGGCCTTTTACTACCTGGTTTCTTCGGGACGCCGACAGGGAAAAAGTGTCGGAAAGACAAACCCCCCTGTACACATGGTTCGCCAGATTAGAACCCGAAGAGTGAGGGAGTCGAGGCCACATTGCGGGCGTAAGTAAGCGCTTGCTGTTAAGACAGACTCTGGAGGACAGATGTCCCAGCAGACGGGCTCGGAGCTGGTTATTAGACCTGAAAACAACGAGGGACGGGTATGGCCCCAACTGACAGGAAATGATTCGGTTCCAGGATGCAAGGAAAACCACATCGGCGGATCCCCCCCCCCCCCCCATACCATATTGCAAACAATACTACATTCCCCCCCCCCCCGTCTCGCATGATGCAACCCCCTTCACTAAACCCACGGGATCGTTTCATCTCACCAAAACCTCCGGAGGCACAGGGCTGAGATACTTTTCGATTCCTATGCTACTTCTCCATCACCAACGAAGCAGAGCACCGGGGGGGCCAGTACTCAGATAAGGCCACGAACGTCAACCAGGACCTCCAAGAAGTAAGCCGCACAAGTATGTTCGTTCTCCCCCCTGACCTAACTGCGTGTGCAGGGATAAATTTGTCGGACGGAACCCACAACGCTTAAATCCAGTCCTCCTTTCGG
Source organism: Homalodisca vitripennis (assembly GCF_021130785.1). NCBI lineage: Eukaryota > Metazoa > Arthropoda > Insecta > Hemiptera > Cicadellidae > Homalodisca > Homalodisca vitripennis. Next base: position 3,641 of record NW_025781751.1, on the reverse strand, counting down.
CGGAGAGTTTTTCGACGAAAGACGTGAAAAATTAGCTCGGCGTTTGTCGATTCTTCAGATATACTGTCGTCTATGTCCTTGAGCTTGTCGGCGGCAAACGCCGGCGTTCGTCATTCTTGCTGGCCTCGGATGTGGTGCTCGTCTCCACTAGTCGCCTTTTTCATTGCATCCCCTTCTGCAGCCTGCTTCTTTTGGCGAGGCTCGCCTCGGCCCCCTTTTTAAGCGTCATCTCTTTCCCCTGCAACCCAGGGCACTTTGTTCTCTCCGCTGCTCTTTTTCGTCTCATCGGCTCATAGCGCTTCCTTGGCGATTCTAAATTATGTGAGAAAAATATATCACAATTCTGCCATGATAACTATCAATATTTATGCCGTTTCCCATGGATAATACATAATAACATTGTAAAGCATTATTTTGATCTCCCAGCGGATGCCGGCTGCAGGGGCAGGGCATGCTCCGAGCAGCACATGGGTGACACTGCATTTCGACGTGGCGGCAACCCGCAACCGCTCACATTGCTTTCCCCGGCGGGGGGTGGCCACTGCATGCGTACGTCCTGCCCAACATAAACAGGCGGACAGGGAGTGACTATTGGGGGCAAAACAATAAAACCCCATCAGCCTCGAATGTGAATAGGACATGCATGCAGGAGTCCGCGCTGCGTGACGTTGTTGACCAACCACACTGTCCAGTTCGCAGAAGACGCGCGCACTTGGGTAGTATGATTTCCACTCGACGTGCCTATAATTTAATGGCCCCGAGGATGCACCCGCTGTGGGCGCATGGGGGAGGGTGATTGGCGCCAGCCAGCAGACACAACGCGCTGAGAAGAGAAGTCAAATGTTTTACGAGGCCGTTGTCCTGATAAACAGCGCGGGGCGCGCCCAGAAATATAGGCAGAGCATCTAGAATTAAAGACGGATTTTAGTGTTAGTCACCTTCACCCCCGTCCCTCCTTAACCAGGTTTTCTATCTAGAGACTCCGGACCAGTTCCTTCACATACTTGGCCATACAGACTCCGTGAAAATGCGCACAGCACTGACCGTTCGTACAGGGGCTCATTGTCCACTCTTCTCTCAGTTTTCCTCCCACAGCAACATGCTCCCAGTTTCTGTAAGCTGTAATATGTCGTACTGTGTTACAAAAGATATCGCCTGTGTCCATCTGCCTGCCTGCCCTTGGGAAGTCCGCCCAGTCCCTATGCATAAGTGGGAGTCCTTGGCAGTGGGAGGGGTTTGGGGGGGTCGTATGAAATATTAAGGTTGTGACCACTCCCACATCCGGAATATTCGAGCCGCGGCTAATCGTAGGACGTCCGGTGGCAACCAGTACGGTAAGAAATGCGCCCTTCTGAACGCCCCTAACAACACCTCCTCGCGCCTGGAGCTGCGCGCAGGGGTGTCCGTGGAGGACACTCGCTCGCAAAGCCCTTTGCTCTCTTATGATCAGCAGCGTCGCTCAGCATTCCTGGGCGTCGTCGCAGGCACATCCGCACTAAACACAATCCACTGTGGGAAGCGCCCTCCCTCCTTGAGGTAGTTGGCATAATAACAGCAAAGCTTTGTATTTCTAGTCTTTCTCCACCACTCTCTCCGGGCTGACAAGAAGACCAAAAAGCTAGTCCTCTGCAGGTTCTCCGACAAAAGCTTCATAATCTGGCGGCCCGCCCCAATAATTCTTGGGGCTCCTCCATGAAGATTGGCACTCAGCTTCTCGGTCTTTTCAGTGAGGTGGTCGCCGTGAAAACATGTGAGCGGCCTGGTTTCTTCGCCTAGCCATTGAAGTGGTTGGGGAAGCCGCTTTCGTACCCGGTCTTTCCGATGGAAGTCCTGGTCGTAAAAAACACGGTCGGCCTCGTCGAGAACGAGCTTGTCCTAGAATTGAAGTTATGAGCCTATTGGGTTGTGGATTAGTTCCTTCGTTGTGTTGCGATTGGCTGCTTTACATATTCGCCCAGGAATGTGCCGACCACGAAGAGGGGAAGGGGATGCGGGTGGTGTGCTTGTTCAGGGCGGGGCATAACCTGGCCCTTCCGAACACCTCCCCGCCGACCAGCGCGGGCGTGTCTGACCCGAGCGACTCGAAGAGCGAGATGCACGTCCTTGAATATCTGCAGTGTGCAAGCTCACCTCGTGGGTGTGATTATCAGTGTGTGGGAACTGGGACTTGTCCGAGGACGACGAACTTGGCTCAAGATTAAGGGAAGCAGAAATGCCAGTGTTTTCCCGACTGCTCGGTTTTGGGAAACGCCGATAACATGTCCAACGCCAGCTTACTGCCATCTTTATAGTCCTGTGGGTCTGTATCTCGGGTTGGGGCATGTCAGCCTGTTTATATTCAGTACCTTCTCGGACAACTCCGCTTGTCCCATGCCAAGACTATCCTCGAACCACTCGCGATCCTCGGCGGATCGAAAAAATTTTCATATTAATGGCACTGCGACCGAAATTATCAACTGTGGATAAGGGATAAGGCATGGGGTCATCTGTCGGCAGAGCAGGAAAAATGTGAATGCCCCTGTGCCAAAGAAAGACCGCTCAAGCTCCCGGGATACAGGTACCCAAAGAGCCGCGGAAATGCGTCGGCTTTGGTCCAAGGCCCCAGTGCACGGCCCGCTGGATTGCAGAAGTTGCGGCGAAAGATGAATGCACCATAGTGTGCTGCTGCGGGGTATGGGAATGCTCGGAGCCCAAGGTGAATGTAAAAGAAAAATGGTAGTGACCGCCCCCATGTCGTGTGAGAAGCTTTTTCGCCGCCAGTAAATTCTACCATCATGAAGCTGCAGTCATGGATCAGTCAAGGCACTCTATTACAACAGCCAGAATTAAAACAATCCTTGTTCAAAACCCCTGTATTGCAGATTCAACGAGGCCTCAACCTATAGATTCGATAATGAGGAGGACAGTATAGCGTGAGTAGAGAAGCACCGGTACACAAGCCAACTCCAAGCCAAGCGACGGCCACATAACTACAATGAAAGGCCGTATTATTTCCAGCAGAAACCTCCCTCAGGCCACTGACTATTCTCCCGCAACCCTCGACGAGGAGAAGATCAGCGCTTTCATCTCATAGACTGGTACCCAGTTTTCTGTACAGGCCCAAGGTTTTAATTACAACTATTTATTTGGACATTTATGTAACCAGTATGCCGAGTGCCGAGCCAGGAGCGGCTTGCGGGAAGGGTTGGGTGTTGAAAGCCCATAAAATAATTATCGCATAACGGGGCGTCTTTTCTATGGATCCGGGAGATGGCGGGAACCAGAATGCCTCAGGCGCCATGCCGGGGCCCCCGCCGCTAGCGGTCACTATCAAGCAGCTCCCAAGGAAGAGCCCTGACCGAGAAAAACGCCCAATACGGAGCAAGGAGCTGGCGGAAGGGTGTAGATGTGATTTTACAGGACATCAAGGACATCAATCCATCCACACCAAGTGGATAGTTTAGGGGGAGGGTGTGGCAGGCCAAGTCTGACATAAAGGAAGTATTACATTTCCGCCACGAAAGGCGGAGAGGGAAAAGCTGTTCATGCTTCGAGCTGGCCCCCAAGAAGTGCGCAGGTTAAGTGTGTTGGCCCTTGCGCCGAGCTGTGTCGATTATTTTCTTCCCGCTTGTGGAGCTTAAATAAGGTGATAAAATAAAAAC
>NW_025781750.1:0-34755 GCF_021130785.1 Homalodisca vitripennis | reverse complement strand
TAATTTTTCAAAATTTTCTTAATATTCGAAATACAATCTATGTGTTTAACTCTCCATTAAAACAATGAATTCACTTTATGCGCCTCGATCGTAAGCATAGTTGCTATGAAGAAAGTCTTCATTTAATTGTGAGAACAATTTTAAAATATACAATAACATAATGTTTTAAAATTAAAGAAATATAATGTATATTTTAAACTGACTCTAAAAAATTATGGTGGGTCACAAAAAATAAAAAGACATATAAAACCATGTATAAACTATACCTTTATATTTTAAAAAAATGTGTAAACTTTTGTTTTTTCAGTATTTATATTACTTATTTGTTTAGGCCCAAGGTTATATTTTGTGTTTTATAAACATAAAAAAGCATTAATTACCTCATCTTTTCTCAAGGAAATATTCTGTATTGCTGAATGTAGTGTTTTAAAATCATATACATATATTCATAGATGGTGTCGATTTAAAATTATGCTCTCATGAATATGAATACAGTTTCAGTAAAATCAAAGTCCAAAAACATTTAGCGTACCATCAGCTTGCCATAATTTTAAACATAAAAAATGTGAATATGTATACGAATTGGGCCACAAAAAGTAAAACAATGAATTAGTTTTGCCAGATATGACTTACTTACGTTTTATTGGTAAAGCCAGAGTGCGAAATTCTTTACACTCCTAACCAGTATAACCCGGCAAAGCGGTATTTCGTGCATTATTTCCTTACTCAAAATAGAAATACCTAAACTTGCGTATTATTTCTTAAGTATAGAAAATCTTGTGCTATCACCCTAGTGGAGTTTACTTTCCCTGGGCACGTCTTCTGTGTACGTGTGATGAAGTAAAAGTGGAGAAACTTCAATTTTACTTTCAATGTATTTTTTAAATATCACTCTACGTTGCGTACGATGTGTAATTTAATTTAGGAAGACTTTTCACGCCTAATAAAATACAATTCTTATATAAGATATTCAAACAAAAAAAAATCATTTTTCCTGCAAGGGTAAAAATACATAAAAAAGACAGTGTTTCTAGATATAATTAGCAAATACAAATTGAATTAAACGGGTGATCACGAGTTGTATTACGTATATATATATATATATATATATATATATAATATATTTATATATATAAATATATATATAATTGTCTTACTTTAAAAATATAAAACTTCCATTTTTAATTAATTGAAAAATATGAATGAAATAACCACGAGCTTGTAAATTGTAGGAGACTTGTAAATAATGTTTAAACATATTACTATTTACACTCTTTGTGCTGTTTGGTATTACTATTACAACGCAGATTTTGTTATGAGTAATTCTTGTACAGCTAAATGCGGAGAGGAATTTGGGTGATGCTCCAGCTGGAATGTTATAATGAATAGAGCTATCCTGATTCTTTATTCCATCATATATCTGGAAATATGTTACTGTATAAGGAAAACATTCCGAAAAACGTCATTTAAACTTTTTGAGCCATGTCAGTCCATTTGCATAGTTTGCGTGCTCGACGGTCCGATAAATTGCCGCATTTATTTCCTTATTCAGAATTTATATTCTAATCTCAGTAAACAAATTTCGGTGTTATCACATCTATTTTTTGTTCGACTCAGTTTTTGTTAGTTGCCAAAATGGAGGTCAGTCATATTTTACACTAGTTTGGCTTGTTTTTTAAACTCTTGACAGAATATTTTGTATGTTACAAATTTATTCCTTTCTATGTATACTGTTCGACGGTAAAAAGTTTATTTTTGAAACTGATAGACTCCCGCCTTTTTTTGTTCTATCCAATTCGTACATTTAAATACCTAGTAAGTTCTACATGTCCTGTTTGCATTATTACAATCTAGGAACTGCGTAAACAGTAAATAAAAACAATAATCTCAATTGAATATATCTTAAACAGATTTTTAATGTTTAACTTTGCGCGGTACTTTTTAACTACCGAAGTAATAAAATAAACATTCCTTTCAAAGCTATTAAAACAGCGGCTGAATTTGCTGCAATATATGTTCTCCACGATATTAACATAATTTCAGTGTAAGACTGTCGAGCTGGAGACGCTGCTCCATCCTACAGAAAATCAGTGCTTAGAACTTCAGTTTCAAGGTAGTCAGCGTTTTGCGATGTATGGACGTCTGTTTAACATCCCTACCACATCTAAAAAGGATGAAAAACATCAGGTATTGTAAATATCGTGCAGAACCGCATTATAAGTAATCTGATCAAACAGTTGCTGCGGCGTAATTGCTGAAGATTGTACCTGATGCATCTTAACACTCCTCAGCTGCTGACTTTGAATCACATCAGCTGCCTGCTGCATAGCTCATTACTTGTGTAAGTCAAAGAATTTACACATGATTCACGAAACATTATACCATTCACCGGAGGTAGACAGAACTTATCTAATTTAGTTGGTCGACCGTGCCAGCTTTATCTTCAGAGCGGAAACAATGTTTACCTCTCTGGGATAACAACCACTTCTTTTCAAAGACAAGGTAAGGTAAAACTATGAAATCGCAAAGTTTAATCTGGTTATATACACAATGGATACCCCTAGTCGGTTAATATTGAGTTAAGCTTCAATTCACTTTTTATTAGTGCAGCGTCTAGCGTTCTGACGCTATTACAGATTTGACTCCTGATATCTGAATAAAATAAATCGGTGAGGAGGAAGCTAAATATTCCCTCATTACATTGATTCGACATCAGTGAGACCTAGCCATAAGGTGTAGTGTAGTATGTAGTGTTAATGTTGAATGCTTTCAATTGTGCACCTCATTATGCAATGAGAGTACCTCTTCACCTGTATTTACACTATATTATATGTTATAGGTGTCCCTAATGTCGAAACAATCTAATGAGTTCATTTTGAGCTTCTTAATGTCTACTTTTTTATCTCTTCAGAGGAACATGTCTTCGGATTTTTATGAGTCACGTCTGTAACAGCGTCCTGACTCCAGTCTGCACTAAGAGAAAGGTAAATTAAGCGGTAACTCAAACTTCACATACCATAAAACTTTGCAACCATAACTAATTAATGTGTAGAAAGGTTGCTCTGCCGTGATTAGAGATAATGTCTATCACACCGTAGTACACTTAATTGTGCACCTGATGAGACAATGAAAATACCTCGTCACTTTTAATAGAACTATATGTTATGGTCTAGCTGTCTCAAATGTCAAAACGTTGTAACGAGTTCATTTTGAGCTTTTTCATGCCTATTTTTTATCAGTTCAGAAAAACACGACTTCAGATTTCAGAAGTTATGTCTGTAACAACGTCAGATGATAGAACGCTGCAGTAAGAGGAAGATGAATTAAGCGTTAACTCAACCTTCACATGGAATCAACCCTTTTCTAAGGTGAATCAGTAGAAAAAAAGTAACAAACTTCCTGAGACTAAATAAGGAGAAAATAATAACTGTACAAGCGTAAACGTCTTAAATGAAGTAGGTGCTTATAATCCACCAACCTCTTGTAGGATCATGTGTTGCAAAATTCTGAATTTATAGTTTGCCGTTTTGAATCGTTATTGCACGTTTTTTCATGTTTCCTAGTTAATATTCTTGGGTAAAAAACGTCTGACGCTAATTTACACTGTGTAGTGTTCCTCACAGTCTACACTGGCACTTTACAGGTTAAAAATACATAGTATTGTTAGTTGACCTATTATTATAAATTACTCCACCTGCTTTGATTTGAGGACCGTTTTATTATTCCTGTTGCTAAAGGTGACACAAAATCGAACAAACAATAAGTTACCTTTAATGTCTTAATGTATAGGAGTAATGAAAAATTATTGAATTTATATATGTAACATATGATCGAATATAATTTATTGCTTTGAATTAGCTCAAAAACGTGTTCAATAAAACACCATATATCGGCACACGTAGAAATAATGATGTAAAAATTATTTAACCAAAAGAAATATCAACCCATTTATAATAGTACTGTAACCATAAGGTGACCAATAAAAATGTCAGTATTAAAAGTTTTTAGGAGAAATATGAGCTTCCAATATCCATTTAGTAACGCCAAAATATTTCAATAGCTTGGTTGGTTGCTACTTGACGAAATTGACACACAAGGTTGATCATCGACGGAACTTTAAACATTGAATGGTATTTAGTAGTATAAATACATACAAGTTATCCTTATATTGTATTATCACTATTATAAATACGTTATAAGTGCCACCACACCACCATACGATTATATCGCGTAACAATAGAGAACTTATTCTTTTAGAAATCAAGTGTTTTATAAAACATGTAAAAGTCTATATTTGAAAACTTTCTCGATACGTCTTACCACATGATTAGTTCAGATTTGTGTTCATTATATTAGATTTCATATCAGTTTTAAATAATAGAAGTCCACTCATCGTCTCCACAAAATGAAGTTGTATGTAGTGAAATAGTTAGGATACACCTGTTTAATATGTCACACGTTATCTCTTGAGTGTACTTAGTTTTTTATACATTCATTTAATAATAAGTTTTCCCGTTGCCATCGTGGTTATCCATGAAAACAATTTTAAAATATAGGCTAACGCTCATCCACATCCTATGAAGTGACATGCGCCATCATCAATCTCAGTGTGCCTCATGTGGAAATGAAGATTTCAAGTCTAGAGATCAGCTGGTTTTCAAGATATTGAGCGGATAGGCAGACTCATATATACATACAGAGAGTAATGACATTTTCCACCCTCTCGAGTGATGAGGCTTCCTTAATGCTCAGCCAATACGAGTGAGATAAATGACTTCACTGCCATGTGCTCGTGTAACATAAGTTTGTACTAGCTGATAGATTTGAGGCAAACATTTGTCTGACAGATATGAAGTTGGATCTCCAGATCAGAGGGACTGTAACCTCTCCAGGCTACATTTAACACTGTTTACCTAGCTCTAGTAAATTAATATTTGCCTTGTGTATATTTTGCCTGTTGCATTTGTGCATATCATTATAAATAAGGAAGACAAATTATTGTAATAAATATATTGTTTGTTTTACTTCAAAATTGACAAAAGACACTATTTCATTTAATATTTTTAGTTAGCTAACATTATTTGCTGCAATAGTTATACAATTAAATTGTCAAATTTAAGTTTAATAAATCATTATTAAATACTTATAAATTCGAAAATGATTATAAATTAATCGCCTAAATCGTTTCTAATGTCAATTTGATAAAACTTTACATAAGAAGCAATATTTAGCGCGTTTCTTACCCTGATATATTATCATGTTAGGCTTTAAGGTGTTTGAGTACGAATAATTATTATAGAGCATTTTTGTGGAGACAAGAATGATAAATATTCCTTTCCGCCAAATCATTCCATCTCATTCCTAAATATTATATGCCCTAATATATAATCAGTTGAGAATGCTTATTTATATAAAGAGACTCGCCTTCGGCTCGCTGGGGGCTACGCCCCCAGGCCCCCAAAGTAAACGCTTGCAAATTCGGGGATAAGCGGAATTCGGTGACTGGTTAAGTCCGGACATTAAGTAAATGACAAGGGATTTAAAAATTGACCTTTTTCATAGATTTTTTTCCGGATTCGTAAAAACTTTTGACTTTGAGGGCATTTTGCGGTTAAACCGTTAGAGATACGACAAAAAGTGACTGGACCTTTCCTTGTCGGAAAATTTAATTTTGTCTTTCGATTGTGCCCTCAGATCTGATCTACGACCTATGGTTTAGCCAGAAATGAGCTCGGGAGAAAAGTCCTGCACGGGGTCAGCTATCTTGAATTGTTTAGTATAAACATAATAAAAACCGACCTCAAGGCAGTATATTTTAAAGTCGAAACAGGGGGTTTAATATCACCAGGAGAGACTAATCTAGTCAAGGCGAGGAAATTCCCTGCGTGGGTGATTAATGTTAAGGAGGTTTAAGACAAGAGGGGGTTTAATTTCGTCAGGATATTGTCTGGTCATATGAACAAATTCCCAGGGGGGGTTAACGTTACCGGGGGATAAGTCTCCAGGGGGTTATCTGGTCATACCAGGATCTTCCCAGGGGGGGGGGGTTAAAGAGATTTGGTGACTGGTAAAATTCGGACATGAGGTCATGGCAGGAAATTCCCTGGGGGGGTTTAATGTTACCAGGGGGGTTAACACATCAGGGGGTTGAATGTACAGGAGGTTATCAGGTCATACCAGGAAATCCCCGGGGGGGGGGGTTAATATTACCGGGGGTTAATGACACACTTGGGCCTTTTTTAGAGGGTATTGTGTCTGTGAAACATAATAAATATTCCTCTGTCCCTATCTACTATTGACGCTTAGCTAACGCTCAGCCAACTCCCGAAGTCACTGAAACCTTTTCTGTAGATCACGTGATTTCCTAAATCCCGTTTAAAATTTTGTTTTGAGTTACGACCAACCGTTTAGCCGCTATCAAGCCCGGAATGTAAATTTTTAGGGCGAAAATGTCCAATATTTTCACTTAAATCGCGTTTTGCGGTCAAACTAAGGGAAATATAGTAAAAAGTCACTTGACCTTTTTTGTAGGTCATCTTAATTTCCTAAATAAAAACGTTAGTCTTATTTTGACCTCCGACCAATGGTTTTCGCCGCTATCGACCCCAAAAACAAAAGTTTCGCGTAAAAGTTACAACAAAATTGTACATAATCACGTTTTTCGGCCAAACCAATCGAGATAGGGCAAAAGATTACTGGACCTTTTCTGTAGATCGCGCAATTTGCTAATTTGATGGGTCAATCAGATTTGAGCTGACGACCAACGGTTCGGCCGCTATCGGGCTTGAAACATTATTTTTATCGAATAAATCTCTGGAATTTCAAATGTTCGAGCGTTTTTGTCGCTTAACCATGGAAGATAGAGCAAAAAGTCATTAGACCTTTTTTGTAGTTCACTTCATTCCTGACCATGAATTTTTCCGTCAGATCCGAGCTAGCTCCAACGGTTCGCCCGCTATCGGGCTTACAAAAAATGCCTGCAGGGGTGAAGAATGCGCGATTTTTTGGGAATTTTTTTGAGGGGTTGAAAATGAAAAATTCTCACTTTTCGGGATTTTCCTGGTGGTTACACGTGGAAAGCTATCTGTGTACCAAATTTCAAGTCTCTAACTCATCTGGAAGTAGGTTAGAATTAGTATACGTGAGTGAGTGAGTCAGTCAGTCAGTTACACATGCGGTTGTATATATATTAGACTCGCCTTCGGCTCGCTGGGGGCTACGCCCCCAGGCCCCCATTTGGGTTGTTGGCTAAATTCGGGGATAAGCGTAGTTCGGTGATTGGTTAAATTCAGACGTGAAGTTTCCAAATTTTATGTATCCGTTCTCGAGAATCTTACGGGTCGTAATGCTTCGCTAACGCTCATCCAAAAGATGTGTGGTGTATGATATTAATCAATTGATGTGGTAGAGAGTTAAGTTATGTGTTCGCGAAATTTGGAGACAAGATAATTTGGTTTTAACCAAAGTCAGAGGGACGTATGTATACCATAGTTTAATTTTCCGGATTTACCCAAACTTTTGACTTTGAGGGGCGTTTTGCGGCTTAACCGTTAGAGATAAGTGAAAAAGTTACTGGACCTTTCTTGTCGGAAATTTAATTTTATGTTTCAATTCCGTCGTCAGATTTTAGCTGCGACCTTTGGTTTAGCCAGGAATGAGCTCGGGAGAAAAGTCTGCACTGGTCAGCTATCGTGAATTGTTTAGTACAAACATAATAAAAACCGACCTTAAGGCAGTATTTTAAGTTGAACAGTTGGTTTAATATCATCAGGAGATTATCTAGTCAAGCCAGGAAATTCCCTGGGGGGGGGGTTAATTGTTACTGGGGGGTTAACACATCAGGGGGTTTAATTTACTCAGGAGGTTATCTGGTCATACCAGGAAATCCTCGGAGGGGGGTTAATGTTACCGGGGGCTAATGACACACCTGTCCCTATTTTAGACGGTGTTGTGTCTGTGAACAAAATAAAAATTTATTCTGTCCCTATCTACTATTGACGCATAGCTAACGCTCAGCCAACTTATTATGTGGGGTTGTATTCACTCGTTAACCTAGCAAAGCCTGAATCCTGATTGAAATTACACAAATATTAGTCACATATAGGCCTAATATATATTTAAAAACTCCAAAAATTTCCAATTTCACGACAAATATTTTGCTATTTATCGCGTTTTTCAGGCTTATTAAAGTACATACAGCAAAAAAGTTACTAGACTTTTTTTTGTAGAAACACGTCGTTTACTAAAACTTATTAAGTTGCATTTTTTGAGCTACGACCAACCGTTTTAGCCGCTATCAAGCCCGGAATGTAAATTTGTAGGCGAAAATTTCAAAATATTTTCACTTAATCGCGTTTTGCGGTCAAACTAATGGAGATATAGTAAAAAGACACTGAACCTTTTTTGTAGATCATATTATTTTTCTAAATCTAACCTTTGTTTTATTTTTGACCTCCGACCAATGGTTTCGCCACTATCGACCGCATAAAAACAAAATTTTCACGTTAAAAGTTACAAAGAAATTGCACATAATCACGTTTTTCGGCCAAAACCAATGGAGATAGGGCAAAAAGTCACTGGACCTTTTTCTGTAGTATGGCGCAATTTGCTAATTTGATGGGTCAATCAGATTTGAGCTACGACCAACGGTTCTGACCGCTATCGGGTTCGAAAACATTATTGTAAGCGAAAAAAAATCTCTGGAATGTAAAATATTCTCGCGTTTTGTCGCTTAACCACAAGAGATAGGAAAAAAAGTCACTAGACCTTTTTTGTAGTTCACTTCATTCCTGACCATGAATTTTTCGTCAGATCCGAGATAGCTCAAACGGTTCGCCCGCTATCGGGCTTACAAGAAATGCCTGCAAGGGTGAAAAATGTGCAAATTTTTCTCGAATTTTTTTGAGGGGTTTTAAAAGTAAAAATGTACGGTTTTCAGACTTTTTCCCGGTGGTTTCACGGTAATAGGGTACCTGCGTGCAAAATTTCAAGTTTCTAGCACTTCTAGAACTATGTTAGAATTAGTATGATCTGTCAGTGAGTGAGTGAGTCAGTCAGTTTCACATGCGGCTGTATAGTATATTAGACTCGCCTTCGGCTCGCTGGGGGCTACGCCCCCAGGCCCCCATTTGGGTGTAGGCTAAATTCGGGGATAAGCGTAGTTCGGTGATTGGTTAAATTCAGACGTGAAGTTTTCCAAATTTTATGTATCCGTTCTCGAGAATCTTATGGGTCGTAATGCTTCGCTAACGCTCAGCCAAAAGATGTGTAGTGTATAATATTAATCAATTGATGTGGTAGAAGAGTTAAGTTATGTGTTCGTGAAATTTGGAGACAAGAAGAATTTGGTTTTAACCAAAGTCAGAGGAACGTATGTATACCATAGTTTAATTTTCCGGATTTACCCAAACTTTTGAATTTGAGGGCGTTTTGTGGCTTAACCGTTAGAGATACGTGAAAAAGTAACTGGACCTTTCTTGTCGGAAATTTAATTTTATCTTTCGATTCAGTCGTCAGACTTTAGCTGCGACCTTTGGTTTTAGCCAGGAATGAGCTCGGGAGAAAAGTCTGCACTGGTCAGCTATCGTGAATTGTTTAGTACAAACATAATAAAAACCGACCTTAAGGCCAGTATTTTAAGTTGAAACAGTTGGTTTAATATCATCAGGAGATTATCTAGTCAAGCCAGGAAATTCCCTGGGGGGGTTAACACATCAGGGGGTTTAAATTTATTCAGGAGGTTATCTGGTCATACCAGGAAATCCCCGGGGGGGGGGGTGTTACCGGGGGTTAATTACACAGTTCGGCCTATTTTTTGAGGGTGTTGTGTCTGTGAACATAATAAAACACACTCTGTCCCTATCTTCTATTGAAGCTTCACTAACGCTCAGCCAAACTCCCGACGTGGAGGGGGGTTTTTTTAGTCACTCGGTAACGTAGTAATACAAGGTCAATCTGGAACCAGCACGAATCGCACTAATTATAGTTGCAAGATTTAAAACCCTAAAATTGACGACAAAGAATTTGCCTTTTAGAGCATTAACCAGGCTTACGGAAAGATAAACGACAAAAAGCTACTGGACCTTTTTTGTTGATTTCATAAATAGCTAGTTATGAAAAGTTTTACATTTAAGCTACGGCCAACGGTTCGGCCACTATCGAGCACGAAATGTAAGTTTTTAAGTAAAATTTTCGAGATAATCAGGTTTTACGGCTAAACCATGGAAGATAGAGTAAAAAGTCACTGAAACGTTTGTGTACACCGCATTATTTTGTATTACAATCAAATTTTTATTCTGGCCTAGAACTAAGATTTTGTCTGAAATAGAGCCCAAAAAAACAAAATCTCACGTAAAACTCAAAAAATCAAAACTTTAAAACGCGTTATGCGGCCAAACCGTTGAGGATAGGGCAAAATGTTACTGAAAGTTTTATATAGATCACGTGATTTCCTAAATCCTAATGAAAATTTTATTTGAGCTACGACCAACCGTTTAGCCGCTATCAAGCCTGGAATGTAAATTTTTAAGCGAAAATTTCCAAATATTTTCACTTAATCGCGTTTTGCGGTCAAACTAATGGAGATATAGTAAAAAGTCAATTAACCTTTTTTGTAGATCATATTATTTCCTAAATCTAACCTTCGTTTTATTTTGACCTCCGACCAATGGTTTCGCCGCTATCGACCCCGTAAACAAAATTTCCACGTAAAAGTTACAAAAAAATTACACATAATCACGTTTTTCGGCCAAACCAATGGAGATAGGGAAAAAAGTCACTAGACTATTTCTGTAGTTCACGTAATTTGCTAATTTGATGGGTCAATCAGATTTGAGCTACGACCTACCGTTCGGCCGCTATCGGGCTAGAAACTTTATTTTAAGCGAAAAAATCTCTGGAATGTCAAACATTCCCGCGTTTTGTGGCTTAACAACACGAGATAGGAAAAAAAGTCACTGAACCTTTTTTGTAGTTCACTTCATTCCTGACTAACGATTTTTCGTCAGATCGAAGCTAGCTCCAACGGTTCGCCCGCTATCGGGCTTACAAAATACGCCTGCAAGGGTAAAGAATGCGTGATTTTTCGGGAATTTTTTTGAGGGGTTTAAAAGTAAAAATTCCCGGTTTTCAGACTTTTCCTGTTGGTTATACGGCAAAAGGTACCTGCGTGCAAAATTTCAAGTTTCCAGCACTTCTAGAAGTAGGTTAGAATTTGTATACATATATCAGTCAGTCAGTTTCACATGCGGCTGTATAGTATATTAGACTCGCCTTCGGCTCGCTGGGGGCTACGCCCCCAGGCCCCCAAAGTAAACGCTTGCAAATTCGGGGATAAGCGGAATTCGGTGACTGGTTAAGTCCGGACATTTAAGTAAATGACAAGGGATTTAAAAAATTGACCTTTTTCATAGATTTTTTTTCCGGATTCGTAAAAACTTTTGAGTTTGAGGGCATTTTGCGGTTAAACCGTTAGAGATACGACAAAAAGTGACTGGACCTTTCTTGTTGGAAATTTAATTTTGTCTTTCGATTGTGCCCTCAGATCTGATCTACGACCTATGGTTTAGCCAGAAATGAGCTCGGGAGAAAAGTCTGCACGGGTCAGCTATCTTGAATTGTTTAGTATAAACATAATAAAAACCGACCTCAAGGCAGTATTTTAAGTCGAACAGGGGGTTTAATATCACCAGGAGACTATCTAGTCAAGGCGAGAAATTCCCTGGGTGGGTGATTAATGTTAAGGAGGTTAAGACAAGAGGGGGTTTAATTTCGTCAGGATATTGTCTGGTCATATGAACAAATTCCCAGGGGGGGTTAACGTTACCGGGGGATAAGTCTCCAGGGGGTTATCTGGTCATACCAGGATCTTCCCAGGGGGGGGGGGTTAAGAGATTTGGTGACTGGTAAAATTCGGACATGAGGTCATGGCAGGAAATTCCCTGGGGGGGTTTAATGTTTACCAGGGGGGTTAACACATCAGGGGGTTGAATGTACAGGAGGTTATCAGGTCATACCAGGAAATCCCCGGGGGGGGGTTAATATTACCGGGGGTTAATGACACACTTGGGCCTTTTTTTAGAGGGTATTGTGTCTGTGAACATAATAAATATTCCTCTGTCCCTATCTACTATTGACGCTTAGCTAACGCTCAGCCAACTCCCGAAGTCACTGAACCTTTTCTGTAGATCACGTGATTTCCTAAATCCCGTTTAAAATTTGTTTTGAGTTACGACCAACCGTTTAGCCGCTATCAAGCCCGGAATGTAAATTTTTAGGCGAAAATGTCCAATATTTTCACTTAATCGCGTTTTGCGGTCAAACTAAGGGAAATATAGTAAAAAGTCACTGGACCTTTTTTGTAGGTCATCTTATTTCCTAAATAAAAACGTTAGTCTTATTTTGACCTCCGACCAATGGTTTCGCCGCTATCGACCCCAAAAACAAAAGTTTCGCGTAAAAGTTACAACAAAATTGTACATAATCACGTTTTTCGGCCAAACCAATCGAGATAGGGCAAAAGATTACTGGACCTTTTCTGTAGATCGCGCAATTTGCTAATTTGATGGGTCAATCAGATTTGAGCTACGACCAACGGTTCGGCCGCTATCGGGCTTGAAACATTATTTTTATCGAAAAAATCTCTGGAATTTCAAATGTTCGAGCGTTTTGTCGCTTAACCATGGAAGATAGAGCAAAAAGTCATTAGACCTTTTTTGTAGTTCACTTCATTCCTGACCATGAATTTTCCGTCAGATCCGAGCTAGCTCCAACGGTTCGCCCGCTATCGGGCTTACAAAAAATGCCTGCAGGGGTGAAGAATGCGCGATTTTTTGGGAATTTTTTTGAGGGGTTGAAAATGAAAAATTCTCACTTTTCGGGATTTTCCTGGTGGTTACACGTGGAAAGCTATCTGTGTACCAAATTTCAAGTCTCTAACTCATCTGGAAGTAGGTTAGAATTAGTATACGTGAGTGAGTGAGTGAGTCAGTCAGTCAGTTTACACATGCGGTTGTATATATATTAGACTCGCCTTCGGCTCGCTGGGGGCTACGCCCCCAGGCCCCCATTTGGGTATTGGCTAACTTCGGGGATAAGCGGAATTCGGGGACAGGAGCGATTTGGTTGGTGGTTCAATTCGGACTTGATGTTTTCGGTTTACGTGTCCCCTACTGTGTCATTTCTCGTGGTAAAACACATTATTAAACAGTATTTAGTGTATAATGTTGTCTACAAAAAACTCAAGTAGTATTTTGCAGTATCTACCTTGTTTAGGCACGTAAAACGCGATTACGTTCGAAATTCTGGTAAAATTTACGTGAAAATTGAAATTTCGGGTCCGATAGCGGTCAAACCGTTAGTAATAATGTTTACGCATCACGTGTGCAGGTTGGGAGATTTATCGCTACATATATTTCTGTCAAATTAGTTGCAAGTAACTTTTAGCTCATAAAAATGTTGTTTGCCCGTTAGTATGTCATGTATTGTAAGCACGACGTATCCAGTCTCGCCACGGGGAGGCCGGCAAACACTGAGACCATATATTATTAACAAAATTACAGCAATCGTTGGTTAATGATGTTCACTCATATCGTGTACAAATTTAGTTGTTTATATACTTGTGTCAAATGATTTGGTAATAACTTATTGAATATTGTTTACACATCACGTGTGCAAGTTGGGAGATTTAGCGGTACGTATATTTGTGTCAAATTAGTTAATAATAACTTATAGTTAATAAAACTTGTTTGTCCGTTAGTTTGTCAATGCTATAAATGCAATCATGACGTATCCAGTCTCGCCACGGCGAGGCCCTCAAACACGGAGACCATATATTATTAACGGAATTACAGTTATCGTCGTTATTCAATGATGTTCTTTCATATCTTTTACAAATTTGCATATTAAGTTCTGTGTATACTTGTGTCAAATGATTTGGTAATAACTTATTGGTGTTGAAACTTTTGTTTACCCGTTAGTTTGTGAAAGCTTTAACTGTGTCCTTTCTCGTGGGAAACACATTATCAAAGTGTATAGTGTGGTCTACAATAAAGTTAAAATAATATTTTGCTGTATCTCCCTTGAGTAGGCCGTGAAACGCAATTACGTGCGAAATTCTTTTAATTTTTACGTGAAAATTGAGACTTCGGGTCCGATAGCAGTTCAAACCGTTACTAATAATGTTTACGCATCACGTGTGCAAGTTGGGAGATTTAGCGGTTACATATGCTTGTGTCAAATTAGTTGCTAGTAACTTTTAGTTGATAAAACTGTTCTTTACCTGTTAGTTTGTCAATGCTCAAATACGGAGACCAAATAAATAAATAAGATAAATAGCAATTTGAGGCAAAAATTTTGTTTTTGCACCGTGGTTGTCCAATGCTTCTTACAATAGTGTATAGCCGGTCTCAATACAGAGAGTCCGGATAATACTTCAAAATATTTAGAAAATATTTATTATTCGGTGATTAAAGTTGATACCTCTTAGTGGAACAATTTCGTTTGCAATTAGAAATATTTACTGGTCTGTAATTGTGTATTTATTGGTATTAAAAGTTATTATACTTTTGATTGCGTGTTAGTTCTCCAATGGTTTCAATTTTTTCGTGGTTTATTCTGTCTCATTGAGGACCATATATCATTACCACATTAATTAATATTGTTCTCGCATAACGTGTGCAAGTTCAGAGAATTAGCGGTACATACGAGTGTACTTGTGTCAAATTATGTGCTAGCAACTTATAATCGATAACACTGTTGTTTGCCCGTTAGTTTGTCAATGCTTTAAATGTAAGCATGACATATCCAGTCTCGCCACGGGGAGGCCGGCAAACATGGAGACCATATATTTACATGAAACCTATTTACATCGACGAGGAGTTTTGTTTTGGCAGACCCTCTAGCCTACTGCCTTAGGAATCAGAACGGGGAGTTTTGTTTTGGCAGATCCCCTTGCCTACTGCCGTATCAATCAGAAACGGGTAGTTTTATATATTTACAAAAAACTTATTTACAACGACGAGGAGTTTTGTTTTGGCAGGCCCTCTAGCCTACTGCCTTATCAATCAGAACGGAGAGTTTTGTTCTGGCAGGTCCCCTTAGCCTACTGCCTAGTCAATCACGACGGGGGAGTTTTGTTTAGGCAGGCCCCCTAGCCTACTGCCAGTGTTAATCACGACGGGGAGTTTTGTTTTGGCAGGCCCCCTAGCCTACTGCCAGTGTTAATCACGACGGGGAGTTTTGTTTGGGCAGGTCCCCTAGCCTACTGCCAGTGTCAATCGGGTTTACTGAAGAAGTTCGCCGTACACGATGTTCTTTGCGTAGGCAACTTCATCACATACCCTATCAGGACGGACAAGGACAACGATGTCTTCTGGGCGTCGAACTCTACTTAACAGGACGTACAACTGGCCGTGGGTTTAAAACAGTCAGTGCGAAGGTCGACTCCGACAAGATCGATTGTCTGACCTTGGCTCTTGTGACCAGTCATCGAGTTATGCCAGCATCAGAGGAAACTGACGTCGCCGGACAAGTAACGGCGAACCTTCAACGATCGCGAACCTAAAGATTATTCTGGGAATGCCGATAGGTTGCGCGTCGTGAGGGCGTCTGACGGTAATCAACCGGTGGGTTATAGCCGTCACAATGACCTTAGTGCCATTAACGAGTCCGTCGGCGATGTTAAGATTCCTCATGATGAGACACACTGAACCGATCTTGAGTCGCAGCACGTGATCTGGAATACCCTTGCCTGTAGCCTGGTTTAGCAGATTAACTTCGATGCCAAAGATGATCATCGTTCTCAGTGTCCACAGAATCGGCGCTTCTCAACTCATGAAGGCGACTATCAACGGAGTCCAGGATGATGTCGTTGATTTCCTTGACGTTCACATTCATGGTAGAGAGGATCGCGCGACGAGCACACTGATCGGGATCCTGGAGGACTTCAACAGGGAAAGACTTTGGAGATTAGGGCTTGTAAAGAAGTAACGAAATTTACTCCGGTCAGAGGAATAAGAGCGCCACTCTCTTTGCCTCCCCGAAAGTTGTGGACGGAACAGTGCCGTTGCCTACTGCGAGAAGGAAGTCGGAGTAGTCAACGGAACTGCTCGTCCTATGTGGTGTGGTCAGAGAGAAGATGCGGGAACAGTCGCCACAGTCGCGAGGCCCGAAGAGAAACGCACGCAACGGCAGCTGCCGTCCGCGCTTTTACAACGACAGGCGCGATCTGCCGGAAGTCACCAGAGCACAGAAAGATCTTCCCACCGAATGGCTCATCGCGGTTCATGAGATCTCGAAGCGAGCGGTTCGAGGATCTCGAAGATGTAGCGATGGGGCCATTGGGGGCCTCGTCAAAGACGATGAGCTGTGCGGCTCTGATGAGTTCCGCGCGCTGGGACCCGTTGGTTATGTTCCACACGCCAGTTCCGTCGCCAAGATCGAGCGGAAGCCGAAACATGCTATGGGCTGTTGAGCCACCCGGCATATTCCCGGCAGCGATGCCCGAACTGGCGACGGCTAGTGCAACCTGCCGACCACTACGCACGTGTGCCAGTATTGACACGAATTAGGGAAGTTTTGCCATAACCCCCAGGACCGTCAAGGAAGATGGCCCTCGAGGATTGGCGGTCGCCGGGGTTGTCGAGAAGGGAATGAACATGATGTAAAACGCGTCTCTGATCTTCTGAGAGCTTGGGTTTCCCATTCCTCGACAATGGCCTGCTGTTGGTTCTCGCCGTACTCCAACAGTTCCCTTCCCAATTCAGTCGTGTCATCCTGCACGTCGGGGAGACCACAATCCACCAAAGACAGTCCCTGTCGTCGTAAGACATCGGTCAATTTCAACCAAGGACAGTTTATATGCTTTTTCTGGGTCAAGAGGGTTTCTTTCTAAGTGGTCCTCGCATAGGGTGTCGCGGAATGCGTCCCATAGAATAGCTGCAGGAGCACCCATGTTACAAAGAAGCACAAAGAAGGAACGCAGCCTTGTAGCAATCATGAATTCAGAGGCTTCGCGCATAGCAGCACGGTACTCGTCTTCGTGTTCTACCAGGCCGAGCTGACGACAAACCTCCTGGAAAGTGCGACAATCAGGACCACCGCGCGACAGGAGGTCAGAGTAGCCTCGACAAGGTATCGACATCAGAAGCATACGTAAGTAGTAGAGCTCTCCACGGTTGGGGGAGATCCAACAGAGTCTACATACTTTCTCTCCACGCTGGCGAGCTGTGACGAAGTGCTTGCCGTCTGGATAGACGTATACTTCTTCATTCTTGCTAGGTTGTTTTGTATGCATAATAAAAGTTTCATAAAAAGACAGGTACGTTAGGTAGTTGAAGATTGAATTGAGTGGTCTATTGAAGTACAATATTAACTTTGAGCTTGCTCTACTAATCGCGTCTGCAAGGTCACCGGGGCGGAAAAAGACGTGTTGCCGCCCTTCAAGATGGACCGGTAGGACACTCGACTGTGGGCTCAGATTTAGAGATTGGGAAGTCTAAGAGACGCCAACATGCATCGCTTGCACCTACCATTCTCTTCGTTACGTAGTGTTCTACCTCGTCCTCTTGTTTTCCCAAAGATGTGACGGTGACATTTTGAAGAGATCCACCCTTCATCAGATATTTAAATAAGTATTTGATGACACGACGAGTAGACGCAAGCTCCAAGTTAATATGTGCCTCGTATTTAAGCAACAGAGCTGCATTATACGGTACCACCCAACCGTCATGGACCGTTATCGATTTGTTTCGAGATGTAATAGTACCTATGTTTTTATAATCCCGTCTGTATTGCACGTAGCCTCTGTCGTCAACGTGTGTGGTCTGCCAGGAAGGCTTTGGGAAATGTTTAGTGCAGTGACCTTTCGTGGAATCCCAGCAGGGGAAGTCGGTGCGATATTCTGTACCACAAGGGCCGTGAATCATGTGTTGCAGCACCAACTTCCTGAGTCTCCCACCGGCTTCTTCAACCGAGGGAATGTCTGCGCGAATAACGGAATCGATTTCGGGTGCCTGAACGGGACCGTCTCCGTCAATCTTGAATACAATGTGGGCGTGGGGAAGGCCCCTCATTTGCATCTCGATGACGTAGACGATATAGATCGTTCGGCCAAAACATCGCTCCGCTGCGCAGATCCCGCAGAAGCTCGAGGAGTTTGATCTGGAAGACTCTGCAGGCTCGTGCTTGGGTCACTGCGACCACTGCCGTGGGGACAGGCTCTCTTATTTTCCTCCCAAGTCGCGCTGTAAGTGAATGTGAGAAAATACGTCGGTGAGCCCAGACGTGTTTACGAGAGCCATTGCATTCTCGTAATGAATCTTCATGTATCTGGGCCCACCGGTAAACGAACTTGGAAGGTAAATTTTTCCAGGCTTTGCGCCACCCTCGCCTTGTACGGTTTCATCACGTGTGATGTCTTCCCTAACCTGTCTTCCTGCCGGAGCATTGCGTTGAGCTTCCAGAATCTCGTTTAGTTGGCCTATCCGCATGGCATTTTGGTCTGACGACCTTGACTGTGAGAAATTTAATAAACCGCAGTCGCTCTTCTTCATATCTCGCAAACATCTCGACCTGCCAGGCCTGCGAGAGACGGCCCCGAGCCGAGATATGAAAACCGAGGACTGGACAACAAGAGACAACGCGTGTAGTTGTTACTGCGAAAGCTTTTTTCCCGTTGTTATCAAGAAGGCCAATTTGCCAACCCAAAGTGCCATGTGGATAGAGCAGTGGGTACTGGAAGGGCTCCATGAGAGGAACCTGAACAGATCAATCGTTGTACGGCCTTCCAGCTTTCACTTTCCAGACGGTGAGTCGTCGTGGTTCGGTCACTGCTTCGTCAGTGCTGAGAACAGCGTGCACCTCAACACCCCTATTCCTGTCGCCCAAGAACATTACCATGAGTAGCTCGACTTGTTACCTGGAACTCCAAATGAGCGTTTACCGATGGCTCATTACCTAATCGCCGGAAATCACCGATGAAAGGATTGATCGAATCCAAGTAATTGGCAATGGTGTCAATAGTTCCAACATCAAGTGATCTACCCATGGCAATGTTCCTGCGCTCTTCGCCGTCGTCAATGTATAGGCGGCACCGGTTAACAAATTGGACGTCTCCCACCTTAGTAGCAAACCGTTGGCCGGGAGCGTCCAAACTGTACACCTGATGGTACATTCTTCCTTCGATCTTGAAGAAAGAAAGTCCACTAGGGTGCCGATACCCACCAGAAATTTCGAGGGCGCAAAAAGAAAATAGGTCGTTGTAGGCGCGCGCTCTATTGAGGAAATGTCGATTTGAATAAAATGGTGCAACTGAGAGGGGGCAAACGTGTTTACGTTTGTACGCACCTTCACCACAACACCATTTTTTCCTATCCTTTTCTTCCTCGAACAGACGTGCTTCGCAGTGTGAACATACAAATATATCATCTTCAAAAAGGCAGGTTTTTTTCAATTTGTATGCATTTATGTCGCATAACAACTTTCCGCTCCAGTGTGCCATAGGCCCTTGTGCAACAATGTTTCGAGCAAGTGAGTTAGGTAAATGTCGAAATTCGCTGATCTTTGGTTTCATCAGACGAAATACCTGAACCCTGTCCTGACCTGCGCCGGCATGTCGATCTTCGTAGCGCCGAACTGCGGCTCTGTTAACCTCGGGATGTCTCTCGGTATAACGACGAACAGCGTCACGATTGGTTTCAGGATTTTGCTGAGAGTATCGCTTTTTCGCCTCTCTCACTTGCTCTTCTCTAGTAGTTTTCAGTATTTTCGGGCGTCCAGGTTTTATTTTCTTGGGTCTTCCAAAATCTTTAGGTTTTATTGCGGAATTGTTAGCGGTTTCGTGCATTGTGAGGTTTTGTATATTTTCACTGAATGTTGATGATCTAAATGTGAGTCTAGTAATAGAGTACTGTCTTACAGATCCATCAAGAGCAGCGTTTGGACAACAACAACGAGGCCAAAGCAGGAAAAGTATCACACTGAAAGAGCCGTGCCAGGTTGTTGATATCATTTTCCAAATCATGTGTTCGATTTTCGTTTACTGGATGTGGATCAAATAGGTACAGTTGTTCCTGAGAGCGCCAAAAAGCAACTGTCACTGTTTGTCCAGTAAACAAAAATCCAATGTTTTGACTTTCCACGGCCATCAGAGATTCTAAAACATTGGACAGAGAGATAACACTTTCGCTTATATCCTCCTCTGTCACAGGATATAAGGCATCGTGCACAAATACATTTTTCTTCAACGGCTACGGTTTGGCCCTGGATGGAGAATTCGGCTGGAAGTTCATCAGTGCACAAGTACCGATTTTCCACCCATACGATTCTGATCTCTTAATGTTCTGTAAATACAGTCACCAGCGATGAGAATCGTATCGATGGCCGTTGAAGAAAACTCAAAACCAAGCGCCTTCCATACAAGGGCACAAGCAGAATTCGAAGTGCACTGAGCGTTTTTGCTCGTAGGAAATAACTGTTCGTCTCCCTGATGGAAGGAGCCCTTCACAACACAAGAGAAAGACATTGTTATGTTAAATAAACTGTAATACAAAATATAAAAGGAAACTGTAGAGTTTGTAAAAAGCGAGAAAAGAAAAAACGGAAAGGAGAGCAAATTCGTATATGAATAGGTAAACCAAGAGGTTACTGTCAAGTGAAAAGAGATTAAATCTGAAACCAATAAGAAAAGCGAGAAAAATTTAAACAAAAAACGATGTTCACTCTTTCCCTATCTACTAATGTTGCTGGCACCCACCTTTTGCAACTGAACCGTTCAAGGTAGGATAAAACTAATCGTGATTACTATCAACTTAGTATAGAAATAAAAACCAATAAATAAACGAATCAAAACACATATGAAATAATATAAAGGTTTTCCTAACAAGAGCCTGCCTATCTTGCCTTGTTACGTACCGTACAGGAGCTCGCTACTCTAAAATAAAACTTAAACTAGTAAGACAAAAATGAAGAGGAACTGTAGTGTTTGTAAAAAGTGAGAAAAGAAATCGGAAAGGAAAGGAAAAATCGTATATGAATAGGGAGACCAGGATATTAACTGTCAACTAAGAAGAGATTGAATCTGAAACCAGTAAAAATGTCAGACAATTTAAACCAAAGGCGATGTTAACTATGTCCCTATCTGCCAATCTGATGTTGCTGACTGCGACTAAACCGTTCAAAGTAGAATAAAAGACCAATCGCGATAGTTATCAACGTAGGATAGAATAAACCACCAAGAAATGAAAAGAATCAAAGATAGGTGAAAATAATATAAAACGTTTACTGTTCATAATCTGCCTATTTTGCTCTGTTGAGTACCGTACAGAGCTCGGTGCTCCATCCCTTACTACCATCTCTGTCCCTAACTATTGGTCAATTTTAACGTGTTTTCGACTCATTTTGAGGGGTTTAAAATAAAAAAAATTCCGGTTTTCAGACTTTTTCCCGGTGGTTTCACGGCAAATAGCCATCCTACGTGCCAAATTTCGTGTTTCCATCACTTCTAGAAGTACCTTAGAAATTTGTATACGTGAGTGAGTTACACATGCGGCTGTATAATATATTAGACTCGCCTTCGGCTCGCTGGGGGCTACGCCCCCCAGCCCCCCATGATATGCGCTTGCAAATTCGGGGATAAGAGGGATTTGGTGATTGGTAAAAAATCGGACATGAGGTCATGCCAGGAAATTCCCTGGGGTTTAATGGGATTTAATGTTACCCAGGGTTAAGATATCAGTGGGTTTAAATTTACTCAGGAGGTTATCTGGTCATACCAGGTAATTCCCGGGGGGGGGGGGGTCAAGAGATTTGGTGAGTGGTAAATCTACTGTATGCTTGCAAATTCGGGAATAAGAGAGATTTCGTGATTAGTACAATTTTGACATGAGGTCATACCAGGAAATTCCCTGGGGGTTTTAATGTTAACGGGGGGGTTAACACTTCAGGGGGCTTAATGTACTCAGGAGGTTATCTGGTCATACCAGGAAATCCGGGGGGGGGGGGGTTAATGAAACACCCCATGCCTCATTTGGGTGTTGGCCAAATTCGGGGATAAGCGGAATTCGGAATAGTATTAGACCTATTTTTTTTTTAATTTTCCAGTTTTTATCAAAGTTTTGACTCCAAGGCCATTTTGTGGTTTAAACCGTTAGAGATACGAGAAAAAGTGACTGGACCTTTCTTGTCGGAAATTTAATTTTATCTTTCGATTGTGAGCTCAGATTCGAGCTACAAAGCTCTGGTATACGAGGTACAGAGCGTGATAGGAAAAGTCTGCACCGGTCAAACTATTGTACAATTGTTGAGTGTAAATATAATAAAAACCCTACCCTAAAGTCAATATTTTTAAGTTGTTTAGAGGGTTTAATTTGCTCATGAGTTCATATAGTCATGCCAGGAAATTCCCAGGGGGGGTTACCATTTACCGGGGTTAGGTCACCAGGGGGTTAAATTTACTCAGGAGGGTTATCTGGTCATACAAGGAAATTCCAGGGGGGGTTAATGTTACCGAGGGTTAAGACATCTCGGGGTTTAATTTACTCAGGAGTTTATCTGGTCATAACAGGAAATTCCCGGGGGGGGGGGTTGAGTTAAGAGATTTGGTGATTGGTAAAATTCGGACATGAGGTCATGCCTGGAAATTCCCTAGGGGGGGTTTAATGTTTACCAGGGGTTAAAGACATCAGGGGGTTTAATTTACTCAGGAGGTTATCTGGTTATATCAGGAAATTCCGGTGGTGGGGGTTAATGTTACAAGGGGTTAATGGACACACGTGGGCCTATTTTAAAGGGTGTTGTGTCAGTGAACATAATTAAAATTCACTCTACTCCCATCTACATTTGACGCTTCGCTAACGCTCAGCCAATTCGCGATGTGCTCTAGTAGGCGTATACTAGTCAGTCGTTTACGTAGTAATACAAACTCAATCTGGAACTGTTATGAATTGAACAAATTTTAGTCGGAAAAAATCAAAAACCCCTAAAATTACTAATTTACGGCAAAGATTTTGCTATTAAGAGCGTTATTCAGGCTTACGCAAGGATATACGACAAAAAGCTGTTTGACCTTTTTTATAGATCGCATTATTTTCTGGTTATCAAAAATATAATATTTAAGGTACTACAAATGTATTAGCCGCTATCGAGTCCAAAAACAACATTTCTACGTAAAAATTACAAATTATTTCCATTTAAACAGGTTTTTTGGGCCAGACCATTTAGGATAGGGCAAAAAGCTACAAAACTTTTTTGTAGAACACGTCATTTACTAAAACTTATTATATGACATGTTTTGAGCCACGACCAACCGTTATAGCCGCTATCAAACCCGGAAGGTAATTTTTAAGGCGAAAATTTCCAAATATTTTCACTTAATAGCATTTTTGCGGACAAACAAATGGAAATAGAGTAAAATGTCACTTAACCTTTTTTATAGATCACTTCATTTCCCTATATCTAACCTTCGATTTATTTTGCCCTCAGACCAATGGTTTCGCCGCTATCGACCTCAAAAACAAACTTATCACGTAAATATTACAAAAAAAATGCACATAATCACGTTTTTCGGCCGAACCAATGGAGATAGGGCAAAAAGTCACTGGACCTTTTCTGTAGATCGTGCAATTTGCTAATTTGATGGGTCAATCAGATTTGAGCTACGACCAATGGTTCGGCCGCTATCGGGCTCGAAACATTATTTTTAGCAAAAACATCCTCTGGAATGTCAAATATTAGAGCGTTTTCTCGCTTAACCATGGAAGATAGAGCAAAAAAGTCACTGGACCTTTTTTGTAGTTCACTTCATTCCTGACCATGAATTTTTTCGTCAGATCCGAGCTAGCTCCTACGGTTCGCCCGCTATCGGGCTTACAAAAAATGTCTGCACGGGTGCAAGAATGCGCAATTTTTTGGGAATTTTTTTGTGGGGTTTAAAAGTAAAAAAGTCCGGTTTTCAGACTTTTCCTCCGGGTCATATTGTGAAAGGTACCTGCGTGCCAAATTTCACGTTTCCAGCACTTCTAGAAGTATGTTAGAATTTGTAATCTATATATCAGTGAGTCAGTCAGTCAGTTTCACATGCGGCTGGTATAGTATATTAGACTCGCCTTCGGCTCGCTGGGGGCTACGCCCCCAGGCCCCCATTTGGGTATTGGCTATATTCGGGAATAAGAATGATTTGGTGATAGGTCAAATTCGGACATTATGTAATGCCAGGAAATTCCCAGGGGGGTTTTAGCGTTACCGGGGGTTAAGACATCAGGGGGTGATCTTGTCATATACCAGGAACTTCCCAAGGGGGGTTAAGAGATTTAGTGATTTGTAAAATTCCGACATGTGGTCATTCCAGGAAATTCCCAGGGGGCTATAATGTTACCGGGGGGGTTAACACATCAGGGGGTTTAATGTACTCAGGAGATTATCAGGTAATACTAGGAAATTCCGGGGGGGGGTTAATGTTACAAGGGGTTTAATGACACAACGTGGGCCTATTTTAGAGGGTGTTGTGTCTTTGAACATAATAAAAAACACTCTGTCCCTATCTACTATTGAAACTTCACTAACGCTCAGCCGACTCCCGTCGTGGAGGGGGGTTTTAGACACTCGTTAACGTAGTAATACAAGGTCAAGCTGGAACCAGCATGAAGCGCACTAATTATAGTTGAAAAATTTAAAACAGCTAAAAGTAAAAGACGAAGAATTTGTCATTTAGAGCATTTATCAGGCTTACAGAAAGATAAAATATAGAAAGCTGCTAAATCTTTTTTTAGACCCTATGAATAGCTAGTTACAAAAAATTTTACATTCAAGCTAGGGCTAACGGTTCGGCCAATATCGAGCCCAGAAGGTAAGTTTTTGAGTGAAATTTTCAACATAATCACGTTTTTACGGCTTTAACCATGGAAGATAGAGTAAAATGTCACTGGACCTTTTTTGTAGACCACATTGTTTCGTATTAAAATGTGATTTTTATTCTACCTTAACTTCAAAGGTTTCGCTAACACAGAGCTCAGAAAAACAATATCTCACGTAAAACGTAAAAAATCTATACTTAAATCACGTTATGCGGCCAAACCGTTGATGATAGGGCAAAATGTTACTAAACCTTTTTTGTAGATCACGCGATTTACTAAATCCCATTGAAAATTTATTTTGAGCTACGACCAACCGTTTAGCCGCTATCGAGCCCAAAAGGTAAATTTTTTGGGCGAAAATTTCAAAATATTTTAATGTAATTCGCGTTTTGCGGCCAAAAACCGATGGAGATATAGCAAAAAGTCACTGGACCTTTTTTGTAGTTCACTTCATTCCTGATTATGAATTTTTCGTCAGATTGAACCTAGCTCCAACGGTTCGCCCGCTATAGGGCTTCAAAGGAAAGCCTGAGGGGGGCAAAACAGGGTCCGTTCGGGAATTTTTTTTGAGGGGTTCAAAAGTAAAAAAATCCGGTTTTCAGACTTTTCCCGGAGGTTTGAAGATACGTGCGACGTGCGTGCAAAATTTCACGTTTCCAGCACTTCTAGAACTATGTTAGAATTTGTATACCCTATGAGTCAGTCAGTCAGTCAGTTACATATCGGCTGTATATATATAGGACTCGCCTTCGGCTCGCTGGGGGCTACGCCCCAGGGCCCCCAAAGTAAACGCTTGCAAATTCGGGAGGATAAGCGGAATTCGGTGACTGGTTTAAGTCCGGACATTAAGTAAATAGACAAGGGATTATAAAAATTGACCACCTCCTTTTTCATAGATTTTTTTCCCGGATTCGTGTAAATAAACTTTTGATGTGTTTGAGGGCATTATTTTGCGGTTTTATAAACCGTTAGAGATACGACAAAAAAAGTGACTGGGGGGGACCTTTCTTGTTGTTGGAAATTTAATTTTGTCTTTTCGATTGTGCCCTCAGATCTGATCTACGACCTATGGTTTAGCCAGAAATGAGCTCGGGAGTAAATAGTCTGCACGGGTCAGCTATCTTGAATTGTTTTTAGTATAAACATAATAAAAAACCGACCTCAAGGCAGTATTTTAAGTCAGAACAGGGGGTTTAGATATCACCAGGAGACTATCTAGGTCAAGAGGCAGAAGAAAATTTCCCTGGGTGGGTTGATTAATGTTAATGGAGGTTAAGACAACGAGGGGTTTTAATTTCGTCAGGATATTGTCTGGTCCATATGAACAAATTCCCAGGGGTGGGTTAACGTTACCGAGGGGGATACAGTCTCCAGGGGGTTATAATCTGGTCATAATGACCAAGTCAGGCTATAGATAAAGGATGGGGGAAGATGTTTGGTTTGGATCTTCCCAGGGTGGGGGGGGGGGTTAAGAGGATTTGGTTGATCTGGTATTAAATTCGTGAACATTAGGTCATGGCAGGAAATTCCATGGGGGGTTTTAATGCTTACCCAGGGGGGTTATTATACACAATCAGGGGGTTGAATGGTACAGGAGGTTATAGACAGGTCATACCAGGAAATCCCGGGGGGGGGTGGGGTTTAATGATTACCGGGGCGGTTGTAATGACACACACCTCTGGGCCTTTTTTAGAGGGTATTGTGTCTGTGAAAGAATCTAAATATTCCTCTGTCCACCTCTATCCTAAACTTATATGACGCTTAGCTATACGCTCAGACCTCTAAAACTCCGAAAGTTCACTGAAACCTTTTCTGTAGAAATTCACGCTTGATTTCATCTAAACTCCCCAGTTTTAAAATTTCGTATTCGTCAATGAGTTACGACTACAACCACCCCCCGTTTTTAGCCGCTAATTCAAGCCCGGAATGTAAATTTTTAGGCGGAAAATGTACCAATATTTTCATCTTAATCGCGTTTTTGCGGTTCAAAAACCTAAGGGATATAATTGTTAAAAAGTCAACTGGACTTTTTTGTAGGTCATCATTATTTCCTCAAATAAAACCGTTAGTCTTATTTTTGACCATCCGACCCATGGTTTCGCCGCTATACGACCCAAAAAAAAAAACAAAAAGTTTCGCGTTAAAAGTTACAACAAAATTGTACATAATCACCGTTTGTTCGGCCAAACCAAATTGAGATAGGAGCAAAAGATTACTGGACTCCTTCTTCTGTAGATCGCGCAATTTGCTAATTTGATGGGTCAATTCAGATTTGAGCTACGACAACCGGTTCGGCCCCGCTATCGGGCTTGAAACATTATTTTTATCGAAAAATATTCTCTGGTATTTCCAAATGTTTCGAGCCGTTTTGTCGCTTAAACCATGGAAGATAGAGCAAAAAGTCATTAGACCTCGTTTTTGTAGTTCACTTCATTCCTGACCATGACTTTTCCGTCAGATCCGAGCTGGCTCCAACAGGTTCGAGTGCCCGCTATCGGGCTTACAAAAAATGCCCTGCAGGCGGTGAAGAATGGCGCGATTTTTTGGGAATTTTTTTGAGGGGTTGAAAAATGAAAAAATTCTCACTTTTCGGGATTTTCCTGGTGGTTACACGTGGAAAAGCTAACTGTGTACCAAATTTCAAGGTCTCTAACTCATCTGGAAAGTAGGTTAGAATTAGTATACGTGAGTGAGCGTGTTATAGTCGTACCGAGTCAATTATCTGTCAGTCAGTTAACACATTGCGGTTGTATTAATACTTAGACTCGCCTTCGGCTCCTATGGGGGGATTCGCCCCCAGGGCCCCCCAAAGTAAACGCTTGCACAATTCTGGGGATAAGCGGGAATTCGGTGACTGGTTAAGGTTCGGGGACATTTAAGTAAATGACAAGGGATTTTAAAAATGACCTTTTTCATAGTTGTTTTTTCCGGATTCGTTAAAAACTTTTGAGTTTGAGGGCATTTTGCGGTTAAACTCGTTTAGAGATACGACAAAAAAGTGACTGGACCTTTCTTGTTGGAAATTTAGTTTTGTCTTTCGTTTGTGCCCTCAGATCTGATCTACGACCTATGGTTTAGCCCAGAAAATGAGCTCGGGAGAAAAGTCTGCACGGGTCAGCTATCTTGAAATTGATTTAGTATAAAAACATAATAAAAACCGACCTCAAGGCAGTATTTTTATGTCGAAACAGGGGGTTTAATATCACCAGGGGGGAGAACTATCTAGTCAAGGCGAGAAATTCCCTGGTTGGGTGATTAATGTTAAGGAGGTTTTAAGAAAAGAGGGGGGTTTTTTTAAAATTCTTCGTAAGATATTGTCTGGTCCAATATGGAACAAAATTTCAAGGGTGGGGTTTTTTAACGTTACCGGGGATTTTAAGTCTTCCCCCAGGGGGTTATCTGGTCATACCAGGACTCTTCCCAGGGGGGGGGGTTTAAGAAGATTTGGTTTGACTGGTTTTAAAAATTCGGAGACATGAGGTCATGGCAGGAAATTTCCTGGGGGGGTTTAATGTTACCAGGGGGGTTTAAAACACATCAGGGGCGTTTGAATGTACAGGAGGTCTATAAGGATCATTACCAGGAAATCCCCCCCGGGGGCGGCGGGGTTAATATTACCCGAAGGGGGAATTAATTGACACACTTGGGGCCCAATATAATTTTTAGAGGGTATTGCTGTCTGGTGAACATAATAAATTATTCCCTCTGTCCCTATCTACTATTGACGAGCTTTTAGCTACACGCTCAGCCCCAATCTCACGAAGTCACTGAAACACTTTTCTGTAGATACACGTGGAGTTCGTCTAACTTAAATCCCGTTTAAAAATTTTTTGTTTTGAGTTACGACCAACCGTTTAGCTCGCCTAACAAGCCGGGAATGTAAATTTTTTAAGGCGGAACATGTCCAATAGAGTTCTTCACGTTAATTCAAGCTGTTTTCCCGGGTCAAACTATAACGGAAAAAATTTAGTAAACGTGCAACTGGACCTATTTGTAGTGCATAGGTCATCATTATTTATCCTAAAAAAAAATTTTTAACCAACGTTAGTCTTAATTTTGACCACAACTCACCGGACCAATGGCGTCTTTACCCGCCAGCTATTCGACCCAAAAACAACAAAAGTCTTCCTCGCGAGTCAAAAGTTACACACAAAATATTGTAACCATAAAGTCCACGTTTTTCGGCCCGAAACCAATCGATGATAGGGGCAAAAGGATTACTGGACCTTTTATACTGTAGAACATCGCGCAACTTTGCTAATTTGATGGGTCAATCAGATTTGAGCTTCGCGACCAAACGGTTCGGAATTCGCCCGCTATCTTTGTAGTTTCCTGTAGGGCTTGAAAGAACATTATTTTTTATTATCGAAAGAAATCTCTGGAATTTCAAATGTTCGATGGCGTTGTTTGGTGGGCGGGTGGTGTCGCCTTTAGAAAAAACTCATGGAAGATGAGAAGCAAAAAGGCGGGGGTGTCATTCAGACACTTATTTGTAGTTAACCGTTCATCACTGACCATGAATTCTTTCCGTCAGATCCGAGCTAGGCTCCAACGGGTTCGCCCGCTTTGCCTATCGGGACTTCACAAAAATATGCCTGACACTGCAGGCGGGTGGGGGGAAAGGAAATTGCGCGAATTTTTTTTTTGGAATTTTTTTGACGGGGTTTGAAAATGGGGGGGAAAAAATTCTCACTTTTCGGTGGATTTTTCCTTTTTTTTTTTTTTGGTGGTTTTAACACGTGGAAGAAGACTATATCTGTGTTTTTTTTACCAAAATTTCAAGGTCTCTAACTCCATCCTGGGAAGTAGGTTAGATAGAATTAGTGTATACGTGGGGAGTGAGTGGAGTGAGTTAGTCAGTCAGTTTTAAACACATGCGGTAGATGTATATATATTAGACTCGCCTTCGGCTCGGTGGGGGCTACGCCCCCAAAATGGCCCCCAAGTAAACGCTTGCAAAAATTTCGGGGGATAAAGACGGAATTCGGTGACTGGTTTTAAAGTCCGGGGACATTAAGTTAATGACAAGGGATTTAAAAATTGACCTTTTATAGATTTTTTTCCCCGGATTACGTTTAAAAATACTTTTGAGTTTGAGGGCATTTTGCGGTTTAAACCGGGTTAGAGATACGACAAAAAGTGATCTGGAACCTGTTCTTGTTGGGAAAATATTTTAATTTTGTTCCCTTTTCGATTGTGCCCTCTGAATCTGATCTCCTACGACCTATGGGTTTAGCCAGAAATTGAGTCGGGAGAAACGTCTGCACGGGTCAGCTATCTTGGAATTGTTTTAGTATAAACATAATAAAAACCGAAACCTCAAAAGGCAGTATTTTAAGTCACGAAAACAGGGGGTTTAATATCAAACCCCCAGGAGGAAATATCTAGTCAAGGCGAGAAATTCCCTGGGTGGGTGAATTAATGTTTTAAGGAGGGTGTTAATGACAAGAGGGGGTTTAATTTCGTCAGGATATTGTCTGGTTCATATGAAACAAATTTTTCCCCAGGGGGGGTTAACGTTCCCGGGGGGGTATAAGTCTCCAGGGGGGGTTATTCGGGGTCATACCGGGAAAATCTTTCCCCAGGGGGGTGGGGGTTTTAAGAGATTTGTGTGAACTGGTAAAATTCGGACATTGAGGTCATGGCAGGAAAAATTTCCCTGGGGGGGGGGTTTTAAATGTTACCAGGGGGGGGGGGGGGTTTTTAACACATCAGGGGGGTTTTGAATGTACAGGAGGTTATTCAGACGTAAATTTACCAGGAAATCCCCGGGGGGGGGGGGTTTAATATTACCGGGGGTTACATAGGACACACTTGGGCGTTTTTAGAGGGTATTGATGTCTGTTGAAACCCCATAATAAATTATTCCTCTGTCCCTATCTACTAATTGACCGCTTAGCTATCGCTTCAGCACACAAACCCTCCGTAGTCACTGTAACCTTTTTTCTGTAGTTCACGTGATTTCCTAAATCCCAGTTTTAAAAATTTGGGGCCGTCTGTCGGGTGGCGTTTTGAGTTAACGTACAACCGTTAGCCGCTATCAAGCCAGGGAATTGTAAAAATTTTTTAGGCGAAATGTCCATATTTTTTCCCACTTAATCGCGTTTTGCTCCGGTCAAAAACTAAAGCTGGAAATATAGTTTTTAAAATAGTCACTGGAACCTTCTTTGTAGGTTCATTTATTTCCTAAATAAAATCGTTAGTCTTATTTTGACCTCCGAAACCAATGGTTTGGGCCGCTATCGTACCCCAAAAACAAAAAGTTTCGCGTAAAAGTTACAAACCCAAAAATTGTACATATTCACGTTTTTCGGCCAAAAACCCAATCGAGATTTGGGCAAATGATTAATGGACCCCTTTTCTGTAGGATCGCGCAATTTGCTTAATTTGATGGGTCAATCAGAATTTGAGCTACGACCAACGGGTTTCGGACGCTATCGGGCTTGAAACATTTTTTTTTATCTAAAAAATTCTCTTGGAATTTCAATATGTTCGAGCGTTTTGTCGCTTTAACACCCTGGAAGATAGAGCACAAAAGTCATGAGACCTTTTTTGTTAGTTCACTTCATTTCCTGACCTATGAAATTTTCCGTCAGATCCGAGCTAGCCTACCATAGGTTTCGACCGCTATCGGGGCTTACTAATAAATGCCTGGCAAGGGGGGAAGAATGCGCGATTTTTTGGGAATTTTTTTTTTGAGGGTTTTGAAAATGAAAAAATCTCACCTTTTCGGGATTTTTCTTGGTGGTTACACGGTGGGGAAAGCTATTCTGTGTACCAAAATTTTCAAGTCTCGAATACTCATTCTTGGGAAGTAGGGGTTTAGAATTAGTTTACGTGAGTGACGTGAGTGAGTCAGTCAGTCATTACACTTTCGGTTTTTATATATAATTTTGATCGCCTTGGTCGCTGGGGGGTACGCCCCCCGGGGCCCCCATTTGGGGGTTTTTGGGTTAAAAACCGGGGGTAACCCTTAAATTGGGGATTGGTTTAAAATTCCGACTGAAATTTCCCCAAAATTTAAAAGTACCGTTCTCGAGAATCTTACGGGTCGTAATGCTTTGCTAACGCTCATCCAAAAGAGGTGGGGTAGATATTAATCAATTGAGGGGAGAAGAGTTAAGTTATGTGTTCGCGAAATTTTGGGGAAAAAGATAATTTTTGGGTTTTTAAACCCAAAATCAAAGGGCGTAGTATACCATATTTAATTTTTTCCGGGTTTTACCCAAACTTTTGACTTTTTAGGGCGTTTTGGGGGCCCTTTAAACCCTTTGAGATAAGTGAAAAAATTACTGGACCTTTCTTGTCGGAAATTTAATTTTATGTTTTTTCCGTCGTCGATTTTTGCTGCGAACCTTTGGGTTTTGCCCGGATGGTCGGGGGGGAAAGTCGCCTGGTCAGTATCGTGAAAATTTTTTAGTACAAACATAATAAAAAACCCCACCCTTTAAAGGGAGTTTTTAAGTTGAACAGTTGGTTTTAAAATATCAGGGAAATTTTCTAGTCAAGCCAGGAAATTCCCGGGGGGGGGGGTTAATGTTACTGGGGGGTTAACCATCAGGGGGTTTATTTCTCGGAGGTTATCGGTATAAGGAATCCTCGGAGGGGGGTTTTAAAGTTACGGGGGGGCTAATGGGCACACCTGTCCCCATTTTAACGGTGTTGTGTCTGTGAACAAAATAAAAATTTTTTTGTCCCTATCTATATTGCGCAAGTAACGCTCAGCCCCAATTTTTTTGTGGGGTTGTATTCACTCGTTAACCTAGCAAAACCTGAAACCTGATGAATTACACAAATTTGTCACAATAGGCCTAATTTATTTAAAACTCCAAAAATTTCCAATTCACGCAAAATTTGCTATTTATGCGTTTTTCAGGCTTTTTAAAGTAAAACAGCAAAAAGTTACTAGACTTTTTTTGTAGAAACGTCGTTTACTAAAATTATTAAGTTGCATTTTTTGAGCTACGACCAACCCCTTTGCGCTATCAAAGCCGGAATGTAAATTTGTAGGCGAAAATTTCAAAAAAAATTTTTACTTAATCGCGTTTTGCGGTAAAAATAAGGAGATTAGTAAAAGACACTGAACCTTTTTTGTAGATCATATTATTTTTTAAATCTAACCTTTTTTTTTTTGACCCCGACCCAAAGGTTTCGCCACTATCGGGGCCCCATAAACAAAATTTTTTACGTAAAAGTTCAAAGAAATTGACATAATCACGTTTTTTGGCCAAAAACCCAAAGGAGTAGGGCAAAAAGTACTGGACTTTTCTGTAGATGGCGCAATTGCTAATTTGATGGTAATAGATTTGAGCTACGACCAACGGTTCTGACGCTATCGGGTTCGAAACATTATTGTAAGCGAAAAAAAATCTCTGGAATTTTAAATATTCTCGCGTTTTGTCGCTTAACCAAGAGATGGGAAAAAAAGTCACTAGACCTTTTTTGTAGTTCACTTCATTCCTGCCCATGAATTTTTCGTCAGATCCGAGATAGCTCAACGGTTCGCCCGCTATGGGCTTACAAGAAATGCCTGCAAGGGTGAAAAATGTGCAATTTTCTCAAATTTTTTTTGAGGGGTTTTAAAAGTAAAAATGTACGGTTTTCGACTTTTCCGGTGGTTTCAGGGGTAATAGGTACCTGGTGCCAAAATTTCAAGTTTCTAGCACTTCTAGAACTATGTTAGAATTATTTATGATCTGTCGTGAGTGAGTGAGTCAGTCAGTTTCACTTTGCGGCTGTATAGTATATTGGGACTCGCCTTCGGCTCGCTGGGGGCTACGCCCCCAGGCCCCCAAAGTAAACGCTTGCAAATTCGGGGATAAGGGGAAATTCGGTGACTGGTTAAGTCCGGACATTAAGTAAATGACAAGGGATTTAAAATTGACCTTTTTCATAGATTTTTTTCCGGATTCGTAAAAATTTTTGAGTTTAAAGGGAAATTTTGCGGTTAACCCTTAGAGATACGACAAAAGTGACTGGAATTTCTTGTTGGAAATTTTTTAATTTTTTCTTTCGATTGTGCCCCCAGATTGATTACGACCTATGGTTTAGCCAGAAAATGAGCCGGGGGAAAAGTCGCAGGGGGCAGCTATCTTGAATTTTTAGTATAAAAATAAAAAAACGACCCCAGGCAGTATTTTTTAAGTCGAACAGGGGGTTTAAAACACCAGGAGACATCTATTCAAAGGGGAGAAATTCCCGGGTGGGTTTTTAATGTTAAGGGGGTTAAGAAAGAGGGGTTTAATTTCGTCGGGATATTGTCTGGGTTATAAACAAATTCCAGGGGGGGGAACGTTACCCGGGGGTAAGTCTCCGGGGGTTATTGGTCATACCAGGATCTTCCCAGGGGGGGGGGGGTTTTTAAGGGATTTTGGGGACTGGTAAAATTCGGACATAGGTCATGGAGGAAAATTCCCCGGGGGGGTTTAATGTTACCAGGGGGGTTAACAATCAGGGGGTTGAATGTCGGAGGTTATCAGGTATCCGGAAAACCCCGGGGGGGGGTTAATAACCGGGGGTTAATGACACACTTGGGCCTTTTTTAGGGTTATTGTGTCTTGTGAACATAAAAAATTTCCTAGTCCTATCTACTATGACGCTTAGCTAACGCTCAGCCAAATCCCGAAGTCACTGAAAAACCTTTTCTGGGGAGACAGTGATTTCCTAAAACCCGTTTAAAAATTTGTTTTGAGTTACGACCAACCGTTTAGCCGCTATCAAGCCCGGAATGTAAATTTTTAGGCGAAAATGTCCAATATTTTCACTTAATCGCGTTTTGCGGTCAAACTAAGGGAAATATAGTAAAAAGTCACTGACCTTTTTTGTAGGTCATTTATTTCCCAAATAAAACGTTTTGTCTTATTTTGACCTCCGACCAATGGTTTCGCCGCTATCGACCCAAAAACAA